>NW_020957043.1:9387-55485 GCF_003031625.1 Empidonax traillii | reverse complement strand
TTTTTTTGAACTGTTCAAATTTGATACTGAGGTTAAAGTATTCTAAAAAAACATTGAATCATTAACAAAACTTGAAACCAAATAATTTTCTCTTGCATACTGGCTTGGAGAAGAGCCTGTTATCTGAAAGTGCTCAAAAACTGCGTTTGAATCTTGAGCTGTAATTCATGGCTTAAGTACATCTCTGGTTCGACTGATTCTCACTCTCTGTAAGAGACAGAGTGAAACACTCATCATCCAATACGCTGATTGCATCAAGTATCCTGGTCCCTATGAATGTATTTTGTGGAAATGAATTTTCATAGGCTCACCATAGGGCTGCGCTGACATGGGAACAATGGCCCAAACTTCTTTTTAGAGTGTAAATATGAAACAGAGAGAGAAAAAGAGAGAAAGAAAGAAAGAAAGAAAGAAAGAGAGAGAAAGAGAAAAAAGAATTTTTAGAAATGGAATCGAGAAAATAAAACTTTGAACAATTACCTAATCTTAAAAGGAAAAAAAATTATGCCCAATAAACTTGTTCATTCTTGTGACTGTAATTACAAAGCAAATGCTCATAAAGAATGTACCACATGTAATAAAGTTTTAATTTATGAAAATACTTTATACATATTTTACATCAAAATCTTCCCTGAAAAGTCTTAAGTTGCTCTAGATAGAAAAGCCACTCCAGTGTCCTCTATACTGTATTATTCTGCCACCACACAGAAGGACAGGACCTAGGAGATGGAGGGGGAATGGAAACAAGTTACTTCTCCAAACAGCAGGAGAACTCCCTGCTGGCCTCCCTCACCTTCCCAGGTGCCTTTACACAATAGGTACGAGCTCTGGAACTTGAGAAGCAGGTAAATGGTATAAAAAAAAAAGTGTCTCAGTCATGTATCTGTAATCTCATACAATTTCTCATGTATAGTCCTTTCCTTAATTATGTCACCTGTTTAGTGAAAGCTGCTTAAAATCAGTACTGCTGTGTGTTTAATAAAGTATTATCTATGTATAAATACACACAAGTATGTATGCATATATAAATATACGTCTAATTAGAAATTAGATATTCTGTCCCCACTGTCTAGCCTTTGACCACATAAAATGAAAGTTAGAAATTTTCTGTTCCAATTTTTTTCATGTACTGATACAATTAATCACATATAAAAGCACTCAATTGGCAGCATGATAGTTCATCACTGATATCACTAAGAAATGATTTCACCTCCTTATGAGTACCCAGCTAGGTTTACTTTTGATTCCCCCTTGCAGACCTGAAAGAGTTGCTATTAGAGAGGAAAATCTTTTATGAATCTGTTCAATCAGTTGAGGCAAGATTCTTACTCAAATGAATACAAATATATTTTTGGGTTTTCTAAATTAATGACATTTAATAATTCCAAGAAATTAATATATTCACAGATAAAGAGTAACTATAACATTTAGGAATGACAAAAACAATTTTGTTCTTATCTTTTGTCCTACAATTTATCTGATTATTTGAAATCTTCTGATGCTGGTAATTCCTTGCCTTCAAAAGAATAAATTTCTTTCTAGTGTAATAAAAACAACCAAAACCTCCATGCAGCATGTGTAGCATTCACCACACCTACATCCTGGTCTTTCGAGCTCAGATGGCTCTTCTTATGCCTACAGACACCCTAATGTGCCTTGTCGAGAAGATGGACTTCAAAGTAAAACTGCTGTCATAAAAAACTCACTGCTTCAGATCAGGTAAAGTTTTAAACTCTGCTCTGAAAAAAAAAAAAAAAAAAAAAAGCTTATTTTGAACTCAGATTCCTCTTTGAAGTCTGGCTTCAATCCAGTTTTAAAGAATCTGTCATCAAAGTCAGCAAGGTTTGAGCTGGAGGCTTAATTTCTGTAGGCTAACCTCTCTTCAGCTCAACCCCATAGAGATTTACTTGGTTGCGACCCATAAACAGATGATCACCACTGTTCCTCCTCCTCAGGAACAAACTTGGGGAATCTGCTACATAGGATGGTGACAATTAGGAAAGAATAGACCTAAAACTGGTAATTTTGTTGTAGGGACCGCTGGTGTTCTTTTGGCCTCACTTCACTCTCCTTCCCCCATATTAAAAGGCAGGAGTTCAAAAAAAAGGATATATCTTTGAAACCTGAACAGGGGTCTCATCTTCCATATAGGTTTGTAATAAGCACTTTGTGATAGCTCCTAACTCTCTGTGTTACCTCCCACTGCTGAGTGATGCCCAGCTCCTGGAGCTCTAGTCTGAGCACATGAGAAAATTCACAGAAAGAGCTACAGCTAAAGCCTATGATGTGAGATTGCAAAGCTCTCACTATTCCTCTTATGAAAAAAAATGCTATGGTACAGGATGACTGCTCCAAAAATATTTCAGACCATTTTGGTCACAGAAAGGAAGTAAATCAGCTTTCAGTATTTCTGGTTTTTCTTGGTTGGACATAAGTATTACACAAAAATCCAAAATATTTCTGACATTTGCCTATAAGTTTTGTGATTAGGATCTTTTCCAGACTCTAATGCCCAAGCAGCAATTGAGTTCATCAGCTTTTAGATAGTAAGTAATTTTAAGATCCCTTTACATTGGTCTGAGATTTCTCAGATTGCCAGTATGTTCACAATGCCTCTTCTACACTCATCTCCCACCTACTTCCAGCCTCAGTCCAGGTCTGAGAACCTGCTTGCTGATGTTCCATGTAAAGGAGCAACGGAGGAAAGCATCAGCCAGATAACAAATCTGATCGTCTATCATCAGATGAAGGTTGGAGGTCTGAGTCTGGAGTGTACAGTCCAAGATTTCTCTTCTGTTCTCTCTGGAATTAATAATAAGAAGGTTAAACTAAGAACCCTAGAATGCCCTCCTGGGCTATACTGGTGGTGGTTTCTTAAATTTAAGCAAAATACACTGGGCACCTAAGTTAAAAGCGCACACTTCCATCTTTGTTTTTCAGAAGTTTTATTTCTGTATATATCTGAATTTTTATGTAGAAATCAAGGTAAATTAAAATGTAAACAAAGTCCCATAAACAGCACAAAAGTAATAATTGTTTAATTTCTTTAAGTGTTTATGGAACTTAATACACATTATTAAGTTGAAACATTCTAGTAGGTTAAAAGGTAACGCTGTTAGTAACACACATACAAATCTTGCAAAAAAAAAAGCCAAAAACTGTGATGTTTTATTCTATTTGTTGCATATTTTTTTTAATACATCACTTAAAATGGCGTGTTTCCTAAATATATAAAAGATGAAAAATACTCTTTAGGATCTAGACTGGACTAGATACACAGAGCTAAATGAGAAATCAGAGAGAAATCAGCACGCTCCAAAATGTATATTTTAGGTAAATGAAATAGGTATAATTATGCATCAGGTTTACTTTTTTTTTCTGTAAATTGATTCATATGAAAGCACTGTCATGTCTCTGCCCAGGTCTGGTTCCCCCAGTAAGATAGCTGCACAGTAAGCTCTGTCCCAGTGTTCCTGCTTACACCAGAGCGTGCCTTTACGAAGACTATTTGCCAGGTGCAGAGTGACTGTACTAGGCACCTGACTTAGCTAAGGATGCATCTACACTTCCAGTGTATAGTGCTGGGAGGCAAACCAACTATCCTAAAGTAAGTCCTGGTTACTCATCTAATTCTCTTACACTCTTCCTCCTCAACTTTCTCAAGTAACTCTGAACTTTCCCAGAGGGTGAGTCAGTCTGTCTTAATTAGGTTTCTGAATTTGTCATGTTGGATACAAACCGAAGCCTTCATCTAGATCATGTAGAAGAGAGGATACGACATAGAGCTAAATTAGATTTTAGGGTTTTCTAAGGGAATAAACTGCAGTTACATTATACAGTAACTGCAAGTTCAAACAGTACATTTCAATGCTACAATTCTTACAGCTTTTGTGATTTGTTGTTTTCCATATGCCCCAAAGTGTTAATTCAGCAAAGTGCTTTTGTATGCAGTTGTATAACATAACTGTGCTCGTAGAGTATAAAATTAATATGTGGCAATAAGTGAGCCTGGTGCCTACCAAAAAAGAAATAAGAATGGATGCAACTTTCAAACTCTCTATTCAACACAAAATGCAGCAGCTCCAATGTCACAATGGTCCATTAGGGTAATGATAACATAGGTTAGACTTTTAAAAGATATTATTCAGCTTCCATCGATTTCAGCCAAAGTTGGATATTTAAATATCTTTAAAACCTTTGCCTATTATAATTGCACATTTTCTTATTACAAGATTGGTTGCATAACTAGTTATAAAAAAAAAAAAAAGGAGGGAGGAGATGAAAAGAGGAATGAACAAGAGGATTGAAGGTTTTTACCTTACTTCAGTGACTTTCTAAATACTTGAAGTATCTAAACATGTGAACAGCCACATGTTCTTAGGACTCTTGGTGAAGCATAAAATAACATGTAATTAACACCTTGATAGAATTTCTTTTCTGTTACATATACAAGTAGTTCAATTCTGAATATATTTGCTAATACTATGGTTTATCAAAGTAATATTGTTTTCATAAGTATATATTCTAATATATTATCAGAACATTTAGCCTTTTGCATTAGTGAGAAGCAGTGAATGAGGGCTTCAGTGATAAACATGAGGGGGTTTTTTTAGTGCAAAAAGAGATTTTCATAAGGATTAAGATTTTGTGGTACATAAGAAGTTTATAGAATTTGAAGATATTTTCCATGTCAGAATTTAGAAATCCAAGACAGTGAAAGGAAAATGACATGAAACAGTTCTTAAGCCTGTCATGTTTCAATGGGTTTGAATTTTTAGTGTCTTTGTTCTCAGTGGATTACCTCTGGAGAAGGAGGATGGGATAGCCAGAAAATCAGAGTAATAATGGGGGAATTTTGTCTATAAAGCTATAGTAAGACTAAATGCTCTTTTATATATACTTCTACTCTCACACATTTTTTCCAAACTTAATGTAAGTTTCCATGCTATTCTGAACTGACAACATTAGCCTTTCAGTTCTTGGTATAAAAGCAAAGGCAAAGAGGGTGGATACAGCTGAAGAAAATGGTCAATAACATCCACATGATTCCATCTTCTCTTCTTTATACTTAAGCTAACAGAAAGGTGATATATGAGAATTTGCCAGAAAGCTCCATGAAAAAAAGAGCATCTCTAAGAATTTTTATAACGAACAGTAAAGGGTACCTCAATGTCTATTTCAAAGTTGATTTGATGAATACAGAAAAGGTCAAACTAAAAATAACTAAACTGAATCAGTTATAAGTGTAGTAACATATGCCTCATTTAATAATGAACTCTAAATTTGCTCTGCAGTTTAAGTAGTATCATGAATGCTAATTCTGACAGTAAAGGGTTATGAACTACCTGTCTGCTTGAGTCTGGCACAAGGTCAGGCAGTTACAAAACTAATGAAAACCCTGATGTACCAAAAGGTGGATGATTGACGCGAGTGTGCTAGCTGAAGAAAGTGCTGAGGAACTCTGGTGCATTCAAAATGACAGTGTCCTGAAACACAATTTACAGCACTCCATTTGTTTAGCCCAAGTGCAGCAATAAGCCCAGATGCTTATTGCCTACATCAACAGTAGCAAAAATAAGAGCATATTATATTAAACTTTTACATCAACCTAAGGTCATTATTTTCTGAATATGAGGTTATGCTTATAAAGACTTTCCTGTATATTTCCTGAGTATCCTGAAGGGACGAAAAGGAATTACTGTTAAATCTTCATGAGGGAAAGCAAGCACAAAGCTGTAAAACACTCAGCAAATAACTTTAATATTGATTACTTTAAATTGTTTGAAAAGCCTGTGTTCTTCCATATGTTAGGAAAACCTTTGTTCCTTTTACCTCCTGCTGTGCACTTTTCTTCCAGATCTTTGCATACCATGGGATTAATTTCCATACATTTATTTCCTTTTTAGACAAATATACAATGCTATGACTATTTTTTAGTTAATTCCCAGATTTCTGTAAGTAAAGAGCTTGTTTTTATAACATGGAGATACTGCACAACAGAATATGTTCATCTAGTCACATATAGTGGGTATCAAATGGAAAATGTCAGAAAACAATTACGCAGCAACAGATTATTCAGAAATCTTGAGAATCCCTAATAGGTAAAACAAACCCCTTTTTCCATGAAGTGCTTTCCTGAGACAATTCATTCATGTAGGAATTCAGCCGCACAGAATATTATTAAAGGATGGATGTGTGCTACAAAATGGAGATGATAATTTGCAATATAAAGATTTCATTATTTAGAGATATTCTGAAGCCAGGACCTTTCAGATGCACAACAGCTCTGAAAAAAATTGATTGCATTCAGTTAGGATTTTAATTTTAAGATGTGAAGAGCTCTAGTAGATAGTTGAAAAGAATTTTTTCTCTATTTTTATCTATCATCAACTTATTTTGTCTCCCATCCTCCTTATATCATCCTTCTTCCAGGTATCTCAAAAAGTAGGATTTCTACAAAATTTACTCTAAGTAAATACGCACTTCGTTCAAAGTTGTAAAGGTTAACATTGGACAAATCAGACTGTTTTGGAGTCCTCCCCAAATCATCTTCAGATGCTGCATATAGAATAACGTGTCAAGTTTTGAGTCTCTTAGTTCAGCAAGTGATCAGCATCAAAATAGGATGAGTCACCAAAATAGGTGGCTCAAGCACAGGATATACACGGAGAGGCTGAGGGAATTGCATTTGTCTGGACTCAAAAAGAAAGGCTGTGAGGGATAGGATTGCAATCTTGCTCCTCTACCTAATGGTGGTTAAAAAGAAGATGAAGCCAGATTCTTCTCAGAGGGTCACAGAGAAAGAACAGAAGGCAATGACCACCACTGACAGCAAAGGAAATTCCAGGTACAGGTGCTATCTTTGGCACAAAAAAACCAATAAATCTGCAACAAATTGCTTGGCCAAAGGCTGGAAAAAATCTGAAGTAATCTGGTATCATTTCACAGCTGATCCTTGAGGAGGAGGTCAGACTAAATAAGCTCCAGAGGTCCCTTGTAGCCTAATTAATTCTAGGAAGCCTCATGCTAATTGTGATGGAATTATTGGTCTATAAGGCAGGATAAACCATCTATGTGACCCTTTTAATGTGCTAAAGACATAACTGAAGTTTAAGAAATGAAAACAACAGAAGGTAATAAAAAAATAAGATAAAACAAGCAAACAAAGCATTCCTTTTATTTGTATTTTGCCTCTCTGTGGCCTGTCAGCAACAGTGAAATGTATACAATCTTCTGTAGTTTTCAAACATGAGTCTGAGTCTGTTGCTGTCACCACAGTAAATCCATAACAGTGGGACAGGTTTTGACCGTTAAATAGAAAAAGGAAAATGGATTTTCACATGACAGTGAGACACCAGATTCGTGTTGGTCACATGCAGTCACAATAACTGAAAGAGAAAACCAACATTCAGATCTGTACAAAGCTGCTGAATAGAGCAGATTTTCACAGTGATTCAAGGCAAAGTCATTTAGCACAGATGTTTCTGTAATTGTGATGTACTCAGGAAATTCAGCATTCAGTAGTCCTTGAACACACATTTCCCAGCTATATAGTGTATGTTGAGTAATTAACATAATTAAAGTGGAAGAAGACTAGTCTGGATAAAGTATATCTGCTTGAAAGTTATGGGGGTGCAGGGAAAAGGATGACAAGATCTTATCTGGTGTATTTTTATTATTATATGATTTGTACTCCACTAGGTTTGTTCTAGGGTTTGGAAGTTTGGTTTTGTTTGCTTGATTGATTGATTTTTAGAACAGGGATTATTTAGCAGTGCTTCACTGCAGGCTAAGTGAATGGAAAGAGCTGTGATCAGGCATGTTGGAGCTCTGCATCATTCCATCATTTAGCAACATGAAGAACATCTCAGTTCTGCTTCAAAAAGCAGAGATTTCTTACCAGTCCTCTAGATACTTTCAGCAATCTGAATGGCAGAACTTACTTTCCATTAAAATCTTTTTGTTTGTCTAATTTTCCTTTGTAATCATAACCCTAGTTTATGAGAGAATGAGAAATACATGCAATGTTCTTAGATGGGGAAGAGGAGAAAAGAGGCTATCGCAGACTGCATAAAACCTGCAATCAAGAGGGAAACATAATATGGGGCTTTGGACGGAACTTTAAGCAACCTGGTCTAGTGGAAGATTGCTTCCAGCCATGGCAGGAGGGCTGGAACTAGATGAAGGTCACTTCCAACCAAAACCACTCTGTGCTTCTATGATACATTCTACAGGGATGAATTATATCAAATAGTGACACATGACATGGAGAAAAGACATAGAGAAAAGAGTTAGACCTGGATATCAAATGGGATTGTGATACTAAATATTCAATTTCGAACAAATAGACTGAAACAGAAGCCAATGGTGGAACTTGCTGAACGGTGCTACTAGTTGCAACCAAGTGAAACAAAGCACTGTATGACCAAGTACTGGAAGAATCACAGAATCATAGAATCAACCAGGTTGGAAAATACCTCCGAGATCATCAAGTCCACCCATTGATCCAACACTGCCGTGCTTACCAGACCACGGCACTAAGTGCTACATCCAACCTCATCTTAAAAACCTCCAGGGATGGTGAATCCACCACCTCTCTGGGCAGGCCATTCCAATGTCTGATTACTCTCTCTGTACAAAATTTCTTCTTAATATCCAACCTAAACCTCCACCCGCAGAGCTTAAGATCGTACCCTCTTGACCTACTGCTGGTTTCCTGGGAGAAGAGACCGACCCCCACCTGGCTACAACCTCCTCTCAGGTAGTTGTAGAGAGTGATGAGGTCTCCCCTGAGCCTTCTCTTCTCCAGACTAAACATTCTGAACCCCCTCAGCCTCTCCTCATAGGACTTGTGCTCAAGTCCCTTCACTAGCCTGGATACTCTTCTTTGGACCTGCTCCAGCACCTCAATGTCTTTCCTGAACTGAGGGGCCCAGAACTGGACACAGCACTCCAGGTGTGGCCTCACCAGTGCTGAGTACTGAGGAAGAATCACTCCTCTTATCCAAATGGCCACACTGTTCCTGATCCAGGCCAGGATGCCATTGGCCTTCTTGGCCACCTGGGCACACTGCTGGCTCATGTTCAGCTTCCTGTTGATCCAAACTCCCAGGTCCCTTTCTGCCTGGCTGCTCTCCAGCCACTCTGTGCCCAGCCTGTAGCGCTGCAGGGGGTTGTTGTTGCCAAAGTGCAGGACCCGGCACTTGGCCTTGTTGAACCTCATCCCATTGAAATCAGACCATCTCTCCAGCTTGTCCAGGACCCTCTGAAGAGCCCTCCTGCCTTCCAGCAGATCAGCATTCCCCCCCAGCTTGGTGTCATCTGTAAATTTGCTAATGTTACACTTGATGCCTTCAACATCAATAAAGATGTTAAAAAGGACTGGGCCCATTACTGATCCCTGGAGGACACCACTGGTGACCAGCTGCCAGCTGGATGCAACCCCATTCACCATCACTGTCTGGGCCCGGCCATCCAGCCAGCTCTTATGCACAGAATCCCTATATTAATTCAGTTCATGATTCCATCTCACCATTCTGTACTGTCATTCTTGTTATGGCTACGCCACCAAGTAGAGTAGCAGGATCCCCTACCAATTAGAAGCAGCGGTGGTCTCACTTTCTCCAGAACTAGGAGTTGGAATATGGCATCAAATCCAGCTTCTTGTCTTAAAAAAGCAAATTGTCCTATTTTCCCCCTTTCCTTACCTGCCAAGTAGTATTTTCCTGAGGATATGTCACAGTCTTCCGTCAAACACATAGTTTCTACTGAAAAGGACGACACAAAAGGGAGCTCCTAACGCTTCCTATTCTTTTTCTTTTTAGATGTTAACAATAACACTAAGAACAGTGATGTTGGAAGTGGAAAATCAGAGATCATTCATCTTTTGCCTTTCCGGATCTGAAATTTCCGTGTAACTAAGAAGAGCAAAGTCCTCATTCATGATCCAGAGAAAGTTTTTCCTAAATATATATACTGTTAAAGGTATATGACAGAGGGATATTCCTTCTTCATCACATGCACTGAGGCTTGCTGTTAGGTCATGGAGTGACACACACCACTCTTAAGCTATCACAAGGACCATTTACTCAGTAATCACTCACACGAAGTGGAACTACTTCAGCAATAGAAACTGAGACTGACCTACTGCAGATGTCCCACAGACTGATCTTCAGATCTCTGCTGTGGGATATATAAATGTTACACATGAAGAGACTCTAGCCACCCACTACTAGATAAAAGATACAGAACTCTCTCTTCCACAGACTGTCTATTGTGAGATGAGGCATATATAAGTATCACAATCTAAAATAGGGTTCAAAGTTATGAACCCTGCTCAGGTCCTCCCAGTAGTGCAGACTGTACCTATGTATCTAATTAATCTTTAAACATATATGGCACAGGAAAAAGGCTTTTGGAGGATCAGTGAAGAGTTTCCCCTCACTCATACTCATGTTGTTCCCAGGTAGTACTTCAAAGTAAAAACATTTCTGCAAGATAGGTTTTGTGGTGTTTGATTCCCCTGAACCAAAAGGAAAATTTAGGGCAACAGTGGCTCATGTTCTGTGTAAATGTCCATATTCATTCAGCTATAAGGTAGCCAGGAACTACTGGATAAAGAAAAGTAACTTTAAAAAGTTACTTTAAAAGTAGTTTCCATTATTCTTTCTTGAAAGAGAAAACTTAGTCACTTCCTTTGCAACAGAGTTCACAGCTGAAAACTTGTTCAGAGATAAAAGACAAAAATTTCTCCAGTACTGCCCATCACCCACTGCAGCAAGTATAACATCCATTGGGAACTCTTTTCTGCAACACTTTACTTTCCCACAGTGCGAGGGATTTTTTCTCAGAAAACTGTTGGAAGACCCTACTTGTCAAACCCAGAGCACTTTCAGAACTAGCCACTTAGTGTGTCAGAGGCTTTGCTCTGCACAACAGAGCATCTGTTGTTATCCTGCAGTCTTTTCAAATGCAACACAAACTCCCTCCTTGATGGTTTGCAGGGTAAAATGGTGTGAGATAAAGGATCATATTTTGCAGTCCAGAGTAATTTCCCACTAGAATAATCCCACTGATTTGGGTAAAGCTTCACAGGTACATGGCTGTTGCAGCTGAAAAGATAGTCAGACCAATAGTATCAGGTTGAGTGGTGGAGTCGAACTCAATTTGAGCTACCACATGGGTGGAATGGCCTGATTACCTGCATATAATAGCAAGAGAGGTTGAAGAGGTCAATCTCACTTCCAGCATGATGCATGTTATGTCAAAATGGTTTGTGACAGCTCCCACTGGCTCAAGAATGACTCCTGCTGACTGAGAAATACTTATGACAGCTCCTACTGACCCAGACAGTGGGAAACATCTCTTTAACTCAACTGGGATAGATGGTACTGACAAAATACAAGAGGTCCAGGTCAGATCTCAAATCTTCATTGGTACATTGTAGTCAGAAAATGAAGTCACACAGTCTGGTCCTCTTCCAAGTACTTAATCCAAACTGGCATATAGTAGCTTGCCTAATATGCTTAATAATGCATTTGCAAAGATCCTAAGTGATTAATCTTCTTTCCGCTTTCTCTCTTACTCAGCTTTTATTGATTATAATCCTCATTATTCATTATATTTACATGTGAATATATATTTTATATTGTACATAGTCATTTATATAAAACCAGGCATTTATACACATTTATATATATACATATTGCTGAAAAGAATCCAGGAAAAAAAACAGTTTGGAAATTACTCCAACTATGAGTATTAAAATGTATATGCATGGCCAGTCTCTTCGCGAACGAAGAACCGGGGAAGGTCTTTACACCTTCTAGCCTGCGCATTGGATTTTTTAGGTGAGACACAGTGTGCGCGGAACTGAGCCCACCCTTTAATCCTAAGGTTCACCTGCCGGGGCCAAGCAAGCTTGGACGGTGGCAGCGAGGTCCTCAGGACGTAGATGGATTGCCCTACAGGACTAACGAGCTCCATCTGCCCGGGGAGGGGCCCTGACCAGGACTCGAACCCTGGTCTCAGCGTTCACAGCGCTGTGCTTTAACCACTTCACCACCAGGGGCTCCCGAGTATTAAAATAAATCTGTGTACAACAGAACTTAACTTATTTAATCACGATACTACATGAAAGTATTTTAAAAGAATGCTGTGGTTCTGGTCTGCTTTAAAGAATGTTGGGTAACTTCCCCATAATTCTTTGCAAAACTGTACACAGAATAGTAGCTGTAACACACAGAAAAAAAGTTCAAGCTGTTCAAGCTGGTTGCCACTGAGACAGAGAGCTGAAAGTGAATGATGTGCTGAAACACAAAGCTGCAGGATGAGATCAATATTTCTGAGATCAGTCTTGTCTCCTCACCTTCTTTGCTTGCTTGCTTTAAAAACTTGCTGCTCACAATGCTGGCCAGTAATAATCACCATATTTATAGTGGAATTCATCTCCTTAACATCTGTTGGCATATGGCTTTCAAGATGTTCCATCCTTTTTTGTCAAGAATGTACAACTTCAGGGTTAATCAAGTGCAATAATTTGTGTTTTTCATCAGCAGAGTTCATTTATGTATGGAAACAAAAACCCTAATGAGTTACGGTGAATCATATAATAAGGCATGCAAATTTCTCACATAAATTTGATCCAAATAGGACACAAAAAAGGCTTAAACTATAAAATGAAGTCTCATGTTCTTGACATATTGGAAGACCCCAGGTTACATCTACAAGCTTATCAAAGGGGTTTTACCTTAAAAATGTACAAATCACAAAAAATATCCACCCTCTGAGTGTATTAAAAGGGCCTTCAGTTCTTTTAATACCTTGAGAGAGTGCACAGGAGAAGACGCTGCATACATTTTTGAGGAGGTCAAACAACACACTTGTACTGTCAAATTTTAGAAAATAAGGAAAGTTGGCAAAAGTTTAAAGGGCAACATTCCACCAAAATAAAGCAGTCCATAAAGCACTGACTTAGCCCATGCTGACACATACAACTTAGCAAAATCCAACCCATCCAGTTTTAAGTTACCCAAACATCAAGACAAGAGATTAGGAGAAGTGAAGAAAGAGAAAGAAAGAGGGAGAATTAGAGCTACCACCTCTAGATCCACCATAGATCCAGCTACCAAGAATTCAAGAGATGGCAGGGCTGTGGTCATGTCGTGGGTGCATGGTGTCGGTTTCATCTTCTCTGGCTCCCTGTGGCCAACCCCCCAAGGTGGAACTTGCAGTGTGCCAGCCATCCTGAGGCTGGGTTAGGAGGGGGTGTGGTATGGGCAGTGCTCCCAGTGTGTCCAGTGACTGACAGCTGCCCCAGGGCTGCCCAAGGAGGCTCCAAGGGGCTGAGGCAGGGAATAGGGCACCACTTCACCTTCCTGAATTTCGGCCTGTCCCGTTTCCCCCCACACACACACTTGGTCCAAGACAATAATTAATATAATAATCCAATGTCTCACACATATATTTGGTCTTTGTGTGTCTGTATGAGTAATTCCTTCTAGTATTCTGTGTTAATAATTTAAATTTATGCCCTAAAGTTTTCCCTTTGAAAAGTTCATAACTGAACAGACATTAGTATTGAAAGATTTGAATCAGTTTTCTGATAGAATGACTTGCAAGAATGGCTTATTGAAGTAAAATATTATCTATTTACTCAGCTCTAGTTTTTATACATAATTGATTATACAAATACAAATTCATCCTGCTAGGATTGCTGAACCATAAAAGAGTCAACATGGAGGCCTTCCTACAGCAGGAACAGCCAAAAATATTTTTAACATACTTTTATTCCTGCTTTATCTTGCATGTACCTTCACCTACGCAGCAAACTGGCTAGTCTTCTATTTTCACCGAAGTCAGAACCTGGAACTAAAACAAATCTGTGAATAAGATACCAGCTGGATCAATCTTACCTGCATTGATCTTATGAATCATATTAAAATGTCCTATCAGTCTTTTCTTTTTTCCGTTCAGTGTAAAGTAAGCACTAATTGTCTAGTGCACAGGCAATCATCTCAGATGCCATCAGCTTTTGACTTCCACAAAAATCTGAACCGTTTTCTGCCTCTAGGCTGTCCCTGGCTGGCAGCTAAGCCCCCACTGAGTAACTCACTCTATGCACTGGAATGGAGAGGAGAGAATTGGAAGGGAAGCTGTAAGAAAAAAAAACGAACCAAACCAAAACACTTGTTCATTGAGAAAAAGATAGTTTTATAAGTAAAGAAAAAAATAGAAAAGCTGATACAAAGGCAGTCACTCACTACCTCCTACCAGCAGAAAAATGAGCAAGCATTACCTTGGAAAAACTCTCAGTTTTATTACTGAGAACAATGTTATATGATATGGAATATCACCTGGAACACTTGTTGTTGGCTGTCCTGGCTGTCTCTCCTCCAAGCCTCTTGCTAAGCCCCAGATTACTCTCTGGGGTAGCAGAGTGAAAACAGAGAAGGGCTTAATGCTGTAGAGCTAAAATACTAGTGTGTTTCAACACTGTTTTGATCACAAATCCAAACTTCAACATTATAAAATCTACTATTTAGTAAATCAACTTCATAGCACCTAGATTCAGTACAAAAATAATATCCACAAAAGCATTTCTCAATTATCATTTGGCCCTAAGTTTCTTGGGTCATGTCTGTACAGAAGAGTGAAAACAGAGTACCACTGTATTTTAGCTGAAGCAATACAGAAGCTGATAAAATTGGTATGTTTTATTTTCCAGGGACACCTCTGACACCACAAAACTGTATCAGATGCAAAAGCTCAGGCGTCAGCATGCAGGGGCTAGAGAAATGACATCTCTAAGGAGAGGCTGGGGCTGTCCCATCTGGTTCCAGCCACCTCCAACAGGCCCGTCACAGGACACAGAAGACCCCTTCAGCAAAGATGGTGGTACCTCTGGGAAAACACTGTTAAGAAAGGGCAAAACATTGAATGACAGTGAGGAGTGAGGGAAAAAGTGTGTGAGATAGCTCTGCATACACCAAGATGAGAGAAGAAAGAGAAGGAAAAGGTGCTCCAGCAGCCAGAGCAGAGATTCCCCTTCGTGGGTGGTGAGGACCAAGGTGAAGCATGTATTTTCATGCAGCCCATGGAGGACCCTTCATGGAAGCAGGTGGATGTGTTCTCAAGGAAGCTGAAGCTCATGCAGAAGACCACACTGGATCAGGGGAAAAGTGTAAGGAGAAAGAAGTGGCAGAAAGGAGCTGTTATGGGTTGACCCCTAAGCCCACATTCCTCATTCCTCTGTGTCACCTGGGATGAAGGGTCATGGGGGAAAGGCCCTCATGCTAGTGGGGAGCTTATTTCCTTTCTGAAATATTCAGCATGACTCAGAACCACAATATCCTATGACTCAGGCTAGTTTATCTATGTAACACATGCAATAAAAAGTGTATGTTATATCTGAGATACTTTTTGCCCAATGAAGAAGAAATTGCAGTTATACAGTGTGGCTGCACCAGCAGCAGCCATACATTTCAATGCAACAGGTTGAATATAGAAGAAAAAAAAATATATATATAAGAAGAAAAATAGCATTGCAAGCTTTTAAACAAGTTTTTTTCTGGCCAAATGAATGCTTAAAAAAGGTGCAGATCACAAGGAATGCCTAATCCACTAAAGTCTAATATTTGGAAAACAAATGTAAAAATGCTATGTGTGTATTCAAGATCTCACTTCATGTAAGAAATTGAACATGTCTTTATAAAAATATCTCCAAAATCCTTGGTGTTTATTCCTTTTTTACCTGAACAACAGAAGCCTACTCCTATATCAAGGCTTGAACAAAAAAAATGTGGACAAAAGGCAAGTTTAGACTCAACTGCAGGTTAGGACCAGTGCTTATAATATAGGGTAGAAATTACTATTGAATTTCCTTTTTACCATTTAATCAAGATTCTCTCAAATTAGGTTATGTCACATATTGAAAAAAAAAAAAAAAAAAAAAAAAGTAGCCCACTCATATGATCAGAATATGCCTTTTCAGGCTTTAACTGGATACACTGTAAAACACTTTGTACAAGCATATTTTTGTTCCTTGTGTCAACATTGCATAGCATTACTTTGTGATTATACTTTCAAGACACAGAGGCAATTATAAAATATTCTCTGAAGATTTTAACCTGTAAAAAGAATATATAAAGATAAAAATGTCTTTAATGTTTAAGACCAAAGTCTATCTAACCCAGCATCCCATCTCTGAAGTCATCAGTAAGGGAAGTTAAAGAAAAGAATTTAAACATAACCAACTAAAAGAAAGCTAAACAAAACAAAAATCCACAGTGCTTAAGTGGAATAAACCCTCTCTTTGTCCTTCCAGCTTCTGGCAATATATACTTTAAGGATTTCCTGAGCTGGAGAATCACTTCATCATGTTTAATAGCTCTTGACACTTTTCTTTCATTAATTTGTATAATCACTTTTTTAAACCCATTTATGCCTATTGTCTGCACAATATTCTGTGGTAATCAGTCCCACAATGAAATTATGTGACCTGTGAAAAAATGCTTTTTTTTGTCACTTGTGGACTTGTCACCTAATAATTTTATCATATGTATGTAGTTCAATTGCTGGCATGAGATATATTTCCCCTTTCCATGATACTCTTGACTTTATATTTTTGTATTACAGCTTTCCTCAGTTATTCTTTTTTAAAAAGATTTTGTTTCCTTATTCTTTTCTTTTATTGTACCCCCTGAGATTCTGAGTACATTTGACTCGTCCTTGGACATAGGCTATTCTCTACCTCTAATCGTGCTTGTCACTCTTCTCTGTACCTTTCTTAGTTCTCATATATCCTTTTGAAATGAGGGATTAGAAGTTTATATTGTATTCCAGATGCAAGTACCATCAAAAAGTGAATTTCTATGCATTTCTATGGTTTATAGTCTTCCATATTTTCTTCTCAAATCCTTCCTTAATAATTGCTAACATTCCACTTGCCTTTATGATCACTGATGGGTATTGATCTGATGTTTTCTGAGAAATATACTATGACTACAAAATCCTTTTCTTGATTGCAGTAATGAATTTATAGTCCACTGCAGTGTTCGAGCATTTACTGCTGTTTTAACCACGCTGATTGCCTTGTACTTTTTGACTTGAAACTCCATACTACATGATATCATGCAGTCAGTGAGTCTTGTAAGTTTTTTTTCTGAAGCCTTTTTCAGTCAGCTTTAGTTTAGTGTCTCCTGAATAATTAAACAAGTAATTAATAACTGTAGCATAACATACACACAAGAGGAGTGAACAAAGATAGGACAGACATTTCTTAACATTTCACTGCTCAAATTTGAAGGTTTGTTTAATGTTCTTTTAGTATTTTAAAGCTAAGGTTTAAAAATGTATTTAAACTGTCTCAAGTGGACATCAGTAAATAATTGTGTACACACACATGATTACACGGTGACAAGTATAAGTATGATCACTAAAATAAAAAAGACTTATGTCTTTCAGAGTACATATAGAAATACCTTAAAGAAGAAAAGAGGAGCACAACGTATCCATAAAAATGTGCATAAGGACACAGATGAACATCCACTGAGTTTTAAAAGATCATGTACCGCAGTGAAATTGTCTAAGTAGCAGTGGGCACTCTTCAATTACACATAAGTAAGAGTTGTATTGTGGTCAACACATCTTCATTTCAAGTTATATATTCAAAACCCCTGATCTTTACAGTTAAAAAAAAAAAATCAAAGAAATGAAAAGTTAGTTCTTTTATTCAGGCTTGGAGATTTGTAGTATTGTATGGTTGACAGTGAAAGAAATATTATATTGTACAATTCTATGTCAGACAGGCCCAGGGCTATTCAGATGAGAGAACTAATAACCATGCTGGCAAAAGAAATTTCTTATTAAAACCTTGTTAAGGAACTACAATAATTCATTAAGAGTTATATCATTATAAAAATCCATCATTGTTATAGACTGTTTCCTGGGGGTTCAGTTTAGTAAAGTTTGACATGCCCTTTATGCTCTGAAATTAGGTAAAGCTAAAAATGATTTATGCACTGAAAATGTTAAACATTTTATAAAGCACAAAAATAACTATGCTCAGCTTCCTAACCTTGGCATAGTACCTCAGGGGTTCACAGCATAAGAAAAAAATGTCTTTTAAAATGGACTGTTTAAAGCTGAGTATATTCAATGGGTCAAAACCTGCTTACATTAAACAGTGGGACTGCAATTGTCTTCAGTGGGAGTAAGCTTTTGCACATGGAAAATAATAGTTTGAGAAGAGGTAGGGGTAACATCAAACTCGTTTAATGAGATGAGACCAAATTAAAAAAAAAAAAATAAAAGAGAGAAAATGGAGAAAAGGAAAAAAAACCATCAAGTATGAGAACTGTGATTTAAAAATCATGGGCTAAGGCTCAATAGGTATTTTCAGGATTAATTTTTGTTCTTGTTCCATGCATATTTTCACTTCTAGCTAAAATTATGGAAATGATCTCCTCCCAGCACAAAACCTGTTACATTATTTAAAATGATATTAGGAAAACTGCATCAAATTAAAAGATTATTTAAGGTTCCCTTGCAGAAGAAATGGGTAAACAATGTGCAAATCTTTGCCTGCATAATAGTTTGTGGATAATGCCACGTTGCCCATTGTGGTCACCAACAGTACCATGGTGACATTAACTGCAGAGATCAAATTCCATCCAGAAGGACAGAATGCTCTGAACAGAGCTGTGAATAACGTCTGTCAGTGGCATTGGTTCATGATGAAATGGGTTCTTTGCACCTCAACTAATAGTGAGCTGTGTTACAAATGAATACTAGCCAGTCCCTCACCGGTCATCAGCCAGATGTTTATATCCAAAGTTATACACTTTTTCATATGCATCATTGAGATCCATTTAGACTAATTCAATGCTCAGTTTTATTGTATGTTCAAATCACAGTACTTTCAGAATATCTGGACTAGTTATTTTTGCAGTTAATGCTCAAATTATTAGAAATACATCACACTAAATGGCGTGCTTATTGGCTGTGACACTGCCAAGTGAAGTTGCCGAATGGATTGTGGAAACTGAAATAACATTTCACTTTTGAGGTGGTCCTTGATAAGTGGAATTGAATCGCACTGGAAAGAGAACATGGATAAGCCTGTATTTTTGATGCTTTAGCTGCACTATCTTTTTGGATGGTGGTTGATTTTTCTCTCTGCAACCAGAACACTGCCAGACGTTCTTTGTAAGGACACTTGTCCGTGTTCTTAGCAAGAATGTAAAAGTCATGCCAAGGATATTGTAATGCTTGAAACCTTACTTTTAACAAAGAAGCACGCATATAAAGACAATAATTTCTTGTCAGCATAACTAAAGTCTTAATATGATCATTATTTGTCAAACTCTAATTTTCAAAGAAAAAGCAATAGTAGTACAGTTGGAATTACTATATATGCACTTCCTAGTTTCTAGCCCTTTTCCTGGTGGTGCACTTGCCTTGTCACTGCTCTTGGAAATCCTAAAGTTAAAGGTATTATTTTGGGGTGTGTGTGAGTGTGTATGTGTGTTATAACACTAAGTCATCAGCAGCTAGAGTCCTTTCCCAGAAGAATGTGGTTTTCATGCTGATGGTATCTTTCTCCTCACTGTAGGGTTCACAAGGGTTATTTTCCTAGGTTTGCTGACATGTTTGTATACCTTTCCCCTTCTTCCATTGCTCTACAACTGGATTTGCTATCTTTGTCAAACCTAAACCAGGTTTTACACAGCTCCAGGTCTGCATTTCTGTAACTGACTGTGAGTGAAATGTTTATTACTAATGGATTTCCAATGCTGACCTGCACTCAATGCCTTATCATCCCACTCCTGTGGTACTCTACACTGCATCATGCATGTCCACCTTTCAAGGACTCTGCTATCATACCAAAGCTGCATTTCTCTACACTACAGAGTTGGATTAGCATATTGCAGCTAAACTGAGCAAACAAATGTTGCGGACAGCTCAAGACCAGTTCACACAGAGCAGGCCTGACAAGCCTCTGTTCTGAGATTTTTGCAAACTCAGTGCAAAGTTTATGGTCTTTTTCTTACAATGGTAGTGCTCTATTACAGGGCTACAAGGTATAAGAGTGCATTCCACCTATATTCCATGCAAGGACCCTTAAAATACAAAAGTATTTCTCAGAGGCTAATATGCTTCCTCTCTGAGGACAAAATACATCTATTAATATTCCAGTAAACACAGAGATCCCAGCACTCTATGGTATAATTTTACCCTCATGATTCTTTGTAATATATGTTTAATTGGCATACACAAAAGAGTGTTTATTTTAATTTTAACCAGTAAGACCAACAGCTGCCATTTCAGCTTTAGGGAGAAGTATGTAATGAACTCTCTATGTAAGAAAAATCTTCCTTCTTCCTCTGACATTCACCCTAGAAAGGATATTTGACATCAGGGGCAGAAGGTATGGAAGGATGACAAAGGGAATAAAAGGGAATATTTCACCAGTCAAATCTGAATGTAAATGAAATGTAGATAACGGGGTCTTTCTTTTTTCTTTGAAAGTCCAAAGTTGATACCAGATGTAGTACTCTCTATAACCCCTTCTTGGCATCAGATAGCTATTAGATTTTTCTTTTCCCTAGCAGTATTTTTAAATGAAATAAGTAGTACCACCTGCTGTGAAAGTTTAAGCCTTTCTCTCTCAAAGCTCACTGAAAATGAATAGGCTCATTTATTTTAATGGAACTCCTCTTAGTATGCACTTCAGGTATGCAATCTAAGCTACCCAACTCATCAGCAGAATGGTAGATAAAACAATGTATAGAATTATCACACACAATGAATGCAGGAAAATGTGTCAGTCCAGTTTGTAAATACAGACTTCCCATCTTTTTGTAAGTGTATGGGAATAATTTTGTTTTCTGCTTAACTACTGTTTTGCTCTCTTTGCTAGTTGCCATCTGGTGTGGACTCGGTTCAATGTATTCAGTGTTAAATGTTAAGGCCCTATGTGGTTGCATCCTAGTTATTTAGTTCAGTTAAGTTTCCAGATGAATAAATGCAATAAGAAGGTTGTGGCACTTCAACCTCCACAGCATGTTTTGTCTCACCTGTGCAAAATGAAGAAATAGTTAGGACATGCTGCAGTCTTTCTGAATTGCACTGACTCCATGGAGTGGTGTGTAAACCTGAGCAAATGCACATTTTTTGCAGTTTTGCACTCAGAACATAGCAATAAGCAAAAGATAACGATTATGACTCCAGCTACTGTTATTGCAAAAAAAGGTCCAAGCACTAATTCTGGGTAATGAATGAATTGAAATAGGATATTTTTTGAAGGACTTAAATATGGTAGGAATATGACACTGATGCTGGACTCTGATGTGACTGAACTCAATATTATACTGCAGATATAATATAGATATGGCAGCCACTCAAATGGTGTTATTCCTTAAATGAGATAAATTTTCTGTTCTGTTGTAGGTATTTCACTGAAAATAAGGTGAACTATCATTCAGGCTACCTAGCATAATCTGTATAAGATTATGTTTTTCTCTTACTGGCCTTTTTGTTACACATCCTCCAAAAAGGCTTGATGCTGCTCCCCTAAACCATGTTCCAGTACTGCAAGAATATTTAAGCGAGGATTTCTTTTAAATAGATTGACCACAGTGGTTTTTGAGTTTCATATTACTGCCTTGGCCAAACACATCTACAGTCTGAACTGGACTGGATGCACAGGCATATGGCTGTCATCATTTCATGTAGTCTGCATCACACATATGCCATGATTCAGAGCTAAAAGGCCACAGGGCAGCAAATCTCAAATGCATTAGCCATCCTAGTAAATCCATGACTCACTAAGTTGTTTCATATTCCCGTGGTACTGCTGGCATCTTGAGCATTGACTCTGTGATATGTTGTCGTTTACGACACTAAACTGTCAAAATGAATATACAGTTAACCACCAACAGTCTAACTGATCTGATTCACTCTCTGTCCTTATTAAGACCTCTTCCTTCCACCAATGGCCAAGTCTCAACTTGCATTAGAGCCCAAGGTTTTCTCTTTCTTACAGGCCAAATTGTTTCCACAAAAAATCTGTCACCACCTGAATGCCTAACTGGAACATGTTTTTCCTCAGTTAACAGCAACTAGTACTTACTCCAGTTATAAATCCCTGATATAGTTTGTGAGAATCTTTTCTATATTTTATCTTTACTTCTTTTTCTGGTTCTCTCTGTTCAGCATAGGAGGATTTTTTGTTGAAGTCAGAGGAAATGTGTATGTACTATGAAATTAATAGATCAGCTTTCCCCATTCCAATTTAAACCAAATGAAAACTCTTTCTTCTTTGTGCTTATGATCTGAACTGTGAGTGACTCGTGCAATCATAGAGTGGTCTAGCTCTATGATTCCCTTTATTTTCTCTTTCTTATTCTCTTTGTTCCTGTTTCCCTTGATTACTACCACAAGGGCTGCATTTGACATGGGTAAAAAAGAGAGAGAAATGCAACATCCTCCAGCAACAACATCTTCCTGTACTTAAGTTCTTGATTATTTGAAAATGAAATGCACCAAAACAAGTCCAGAGGAACAGAAAATGTTTGACTTGTTTGTTAGAGCCAGAAGCTACAATTCTTTGCAACACCTACGTTGTTGGGCCAAAAGCAAACTAGGTAGACGAGAAGGAAGGTTCAGATTTACTGATAGGACCAGAAATGCTCTGCAAATAAAAATTACCACAAAACCGTTTAAGCTGGTTTGAAATACTGACCTAATATGATAATACCAATAATACCATTTGAAATCCAGGGATGGTATTAATCAGTCATGGCTGGAAGGGCATTCTACCTTCCTTTTGTTTTCTGTCTTGTCTTTGTGAACATGCTATGTGTACATCATACCAAAGGAAGAACAAATTGTCTTCCATGTTATAGGGCAGAAAATAAGATAGAAAGGAAAAAAAAAAATCCATGAAAGATCCCAGACAGTGTTTATGCTACACCATGCTTCCTCAATAGTGTCTTTTGTAAAATTACCCTAAACAGGCAAACTCTTTGAAAAGTTGAAGGTGTACGAAAGCAAATACTGTGATAATAGATAGCTGCAGTCACATAGCAGGCATGTAGCAGTGGAGCTCACAGCTGTGACAATCTCTGGAGTAAGACATGCAGCACTAAAAACACCAACAAGCTCTTAGCAAAGGTGCCACAGATGAGCAGTTTTATCAAAGAGACAGACTAGCTCTGGAGAATTTCCAATCTCACCATCCCATTTAATAGAAGACACATAGAAGCATCTACTGAATACAGAGACTACATTCCCATAGAGCTTCTTATGGTAAGTGCTGTCAAAACCATACAGAAATATCCTCTTTGATTTAGCTGCATGCTGGTTTGTTGGGGGTTTTTTGCAAGGTCTATTTTTTCTGGGTATTTGGTTGATTGTAGGGCTTTTTTGTAAAGAACCTCTATACTTATATACTTCAGCTAAACAATTGTAGGAGTAAAGACAGTAACGTTTCCTCCAAATGTCAGCCTGTGTCTGGAATAGAAGTTGAATAGTTAAACTAGAAATAAAATACAGATGTTTTCATTTAAATTATTTGTCTTCTGAGATAAACACAGAAGAGATGTAGTTAGATACCTGAAATATCAGTTTTTGAAAATAAGTTTGCATGTATTCTACATTTGTCCTTTTCTGAAAAAATAAAATATTTGCTCTTTGACCACAGTCGGCAAAATCTGTTGAAATTAAAATTCACCATTTACTAAACTTCCTAAAAAAGTTAAAGGGGGAAATACCATAGGGGTATCCTGATTCTGCCTTTGAAAAAGACTTTAAAATTTAACTGCATATGTAATTCTTGCATACACTGAAATATAGAATTTAACTGAGTGTATTCCATGGCATGCAGTCTTATTTTTCAGTTCAGTGTTGTATAGAAAACAATGGTGCAAACAGTTTTGGTGTGCTATTCCATTTGCATCCCCATGCAGGGGCCATGTAGAGATGGCTAGGTGCCTGCCCATTAGGATATGCACAACTCTCTGCCTGGAGATGCTACAACTTTAAAAAAAAAGGGGTAGTAGAAAGTGCTGAAAGGAAGGAGATTGATTCTCACCTTTCTGTATTGACAAACCAAGATCTAGAAAAAAAATATTGGTTTATTCTGGAATTTTTAAAACAAGTACAGTCTTATTTACTCAAAGTGGCAGTCCCAGGCCTGAACTATAAAAACATTTTGTGTGAGAGCTGCTGACATTTCCATCCCACAATGGGATGTCCTATTTCTATCATCTGCCTGTACAGGTTTTTGTTGACTTCCCTTGCTAGGACAGCTGTTAGTGAACTAAAAATACATCTGTACATCCAAGTACAGGTGGGATGAGGTTTCACAAAAAAAAAAAATCACCTTTTTATTATTCTCTTAATCATTTGTGATTTGGTTATTTGTTTTTCTATTTAAAGAAGTGCCCATCCAATGCCGTAGGCAAATGTGCATAAAACTTGAAACAATCCCATCAGTGTTTTCTGAGGACTAACGAAGCAGCTGGTTTGAAGAGAAAAAGCTTTCACTCGGGATCCTGATTGCTCCCAAAGCAGCTCTTTTCCTCCCACAAAGGTGCATTTCAGCAAACCTGCTGGAAGTCTTATGTGACATATAGACTCCCCGGGTAAACCAGTCTCCAAAATCTGCTTTTACCTTCTCTGGCAGCTTTGCTACTCCAGAGATTTCTGAGCTTCTGTTCTTTGCTCTGATGAAGAGATGTATGGTGGTCAGGATAAACACATGGAGTAACAGAACAACAGCACATTTCAACGAGGAAGTGATGATGAGCAGAAAGAAAGTTAAAGAGTGGATATTTTGAGGAGATAGGAGGACACAGGTGTCCATTTGTATTAAATAAAAAATAACTTTGAAACATGCTTTTGCCTTTGCTCTGCCAATCAACCTGCATGGGAATTAAACATCTGGAGCTACTGTGTGTCTGAAGTTTGAAGTTTTTTTCAAAAGAAATGAACTTTTAAAAGTTCATCTCCTTGTGTCTGATTGAGTGCCTTCTGAAAAATTAGCATTAAGACAGCTAAGGAAAAGTTGGCTTCCTTTTGCCAACTTTTGGAGAGCTAGGGGATTATCAGTGTGTTTTGAGGCTCACACGGTGATAGAAGTCATTTGTGTCTTCACATTACAAAAGCTAAGTCAGCCCTAATTGTAGTAATATTTTAGCAGCTGATTTCCTTATCATAATATTCAATACTTTTAGTGATATAAGCTTAGTAAGAATATTTTGGTGAAATGGAATTTAGCTCCAGATTTAATTTACATGAATGTAGCTGTCTAAAGAAGAGATAGATATATGCATTTCTTATGTACTTAAGAGATTTATTCAATACAGCCAATGAAGCCTGGAGAGCAAATCAAAGGCCAGCCTTTAAAAGTCTACCTAAGAGTAAGCTGAATTGCCCTCTAGACTCCTCAGATTGCTCTGATCTACAGCCCCCTCCAAAAGTGCTAGAGGACCCCAGGATCTTCTTGCCCTAGAATTCAGCAATGCCCTTGCATATGTACACAAAATGCCTTACCTGGAAAGTCCTTTCTGTATACCTTAGCATAGTGATATGGGGTCAAGGTTACTTGTAAGATGTAGAGTTAGAGGCAGCCTGATTTGAGAGAAGCAGTTTCTTAGTTTAAGAGTCTTCCCTCAGACACATACCTCCTTCTTTAGGTCTCAAATGAAATTCGTGATATTTTTAAGGGGCCTAAGTACTCTCAGTTCCTGGTGAAGTCAACATTCTCACATGATAAGGGAAGTTTTAGAATTTCTTTGGTAGCAAGTCTAACTGTAAAAGATGTTGCCATATTTATTTAAAATTGCATTTGGAGTCACAGTGACACGCAATGATGTGAAATCAGACACTGATAAATTTTTAACACTACAAAACTGAATAAAACTTATAATCAGAGCAATACTTTTAAAAATGGTAAAAGATTTCTCTAAAAGAATCAATAACCTATTTCAGGAATAAAAAATCATAATGAAAGTTTTACACAAATTGAAAGAATGGTAATGGATGAGAAATTTCATGAGAAAACTTTAAACCTCAAAGATTTAATTCCAGCAGCATCTTATATTCGGCATGTTGATGTCAGGGCACTCAATGCCCTGCATAACCTCAGCAAATGAACTTCAGGACAGCCTTGGGATTGTTTTTGTACTGTGGCAAAGAGAAGACTGGAGAACCATTTCTAGGGCAAAGGAGCCAGTAGTATACAAATGTTCACAGAAGGAAGAGAGCGCCTGGGGAAAAAAAAATGTTTATGGATATGACGAGTTCCACAATCATATTTTTGGATATTTGTCTACCTGTAGATAAATAATCAGACCAGAAACCTCTCAATATTATGTTTTAAAAAGTCCAGAAAATATATCTCCCCTTATACCAAGATTAGTATTAATATTGCACAGAAATGGTTTGGAAATTCTGTATTCATTCTTACAGGTATAAGATATGTGCACACACATGTAAATATTAATTACAGTTGGAAGTACATTTAATTTGGTTCTTCTCTTGTTCTGGTGTAAGCCAGAATAAAGTGTTAATTTAGTGGAACTCAAAGTGTCAATGGAATGAGAACAAAGGGGTTTTTTTATTCCTGGTTTTAGATGTTTGGCTCTTCCTTCCTTGCTGCTTTCTTCCTTTCCTTTGTAGTGAAGCAGAACCTAAATGCAGTCAAATTTTTTAAAAATAAAAATTAAAACCCAGTTTTAACATATAATTGTTCCTTTCTGTCAACTGTGTGGTTTAAATGTTGTCAAATACACTGTGATTGTAACTTCAGTCTTACTTGTAATGGTCGCATTCAATATTTATTTAATTCCATAAGAGCAAATAGAGTTAATCAGAATCTCACTGGTGTAAGTAAAGGGAGAATGGGGTTTTGAAAGATAACATCTTGCTGTCTGTTCCATAGCTGTCCAAATGGATGAAAAAAAACCTGTAAGGTTCACCCAGACCATGTACCTTTAAAAGGGAACAGTCAGTGATTCATGGAGTTCCAGTGAAATATGCAGCATTTATAATACTGCTACATATGTGAATGTCTCTCTGTACATGAATGTCATTTAGGTATAAATATTCTAAGTTGACCCAAGCATGTTTCTTCTGTGAAAACAAACAAACAAATCAACCAAACAAAACAAAATTGTATTTAAATATATAGTAGGTATCTATTGGATATTTCAGGTCGAATTCACAAAACAGGGAAAAGAGAGAAAATTTTATTATTGCCTCAAGGGGTGCATCACTTAAAACAAAACAAAACAAAACAAAAAAAACAAACAAACAAACAAAAAAAACCACCAAAACAAAACCCAACCAAGCAACCAAAAAACCCCACAAATCACCAGTGAGAAAATCTTAGAAAGAGATTTCATCTAGAAGTTCAGCAACTTACTCAGGATGTCATACACCCAAGTTAAATTTGCCCTCCTTCTGAGATGTTTTCAAAACAAGAACTTCAGGAATAGTCCCTTCTGAATACTTTTATGAGCTGAAATGACATGGGACATATTCAGTACTTCTTGTCTTTAGAGAAGCCCTATAAATATCCTTTGAAGTTTCAATTGGAGATTTTGTTGGAGCTCGACTTGTAATCAAAGTGAAAAACTAATCTTTTAGCAATTAATTTAGTTTTAATTTTCACTCACTCCTTGCATTGCATGCAATGTGACAAATTAAAGGATGACTGCCTCTGAATATCTTCAAAGTTGATGGCTATGATACTGTTCTTCAGTACTAGAGCCCAGTGACAATATTTCCTCTACCTTTTTGACCTTCAAGGGAATTAGTGAAGCATTTCTTACAGTATTACTTGTTATCCATTTTGCACAGGGAAACAAGACTTGATGAGAGTGAGCATGTGAAACTGGTAAGGATTCCTGAAGAAAAATTGAATTTAATAGCAAAGGGAGAAAGATGGAATAGAAACCAAACAGCATAAGCAAAATCTGTATCCCATTCTTCCTTTCTGCCTGTTATCAACAAGTACCTCCATCTTTATCCAGTACAAAGCAAACAGACTTTCAGAAAGATAGAGCAAAAGGCAGGTCTGACAGTTCTGCAGCTAGCTAAACAGCAGCAGAGTCTTTATTAGGTGCCACTTGCAGCACAAAAACCAAGCTGTGTTTCCCTTTCAAGCCCTCTTATGGAAACAACTCACAACTAGTAATGATTGATGTATCTTTTATCAAACACACATAGCTAATCCAGTAACTGGATCTTTCACATTTATGTGGCATTTTCAAGCTCATGAAGAACAATTAAAGTCAGCCACTGGGACATTCTCTTTTTTATCATAATTTGCCAAGGGCTAGGGCTTCAGTCACTGTATCTTCTAAAGTTTTACAATATTTTTCTATGACTATAAAGGAGTTTTCTATTTTGCAGATTTTAAGACTTTAGTCAGAGGTTTCTGTTGCTATTGTTCACAGCAGAAGGAGAAGGTTATTTGTTTTACTAAGATAAGGTTTCTAAAACATCCTGCTTAAAAAAATACTGTGGAACCAGGTGATGTTTTTTCTCTTTTTCTAGTTATCTATTATTTTCTACAGAAACTGAAATGTCATCTTGCCTCCTGGATAAATTATCTTTTTGATTAAAACACAAGTAAAAAATCTCCAAGATATAAATAAAGGTCAGATGAAGAAGTTCAGTTTAGCACAGGCATTGCTAAGCACAAAGTTATTTAGCTGGACTTGTATATTTTCCCTTTCTTTCTTTGAACACTCTCATGACTCTTACGCTATTCTGGTTTCCAGTAAAATCATCAGGGCCAGAGCAAGGGCCCAGGCACTAGTATTGTAGTCACCCTTCATGTTAGTCCTTAGCATAGCTTTCTCCTCCGCAAGCTCAGTCCATCTCAGACAATGCCCAGGTAAAACCTGGAAGTTAGTTCCGGTCAAACAGCATTCTTAGGAATCCATTTGTTTGCAGTGACTTTATTTAAAAGTTAGGGTATCTAGCCATTAGCTATGATCTATACTGTGCTGAGGTAGTACAGATGTAGTCTTATTGCCAGACCAGAATTTCACTCGTTTCATACACCATCTGACCTTCTCAAGAACCTCCAAAATCAAGATTAAAACTGGAAGTTATTTTGTTTATACTCATACACTAAATTGAGGACATGGTTTCAAATTGCTTCAGTGCCAAATAATTGCTCTTCAGTGTTACACCCCGGACCAGAAGCTCCGTGCTTTTACCAGGTGTTCCACTTTCATTTTGGACTTCAAGAGATTTTGCCTACATAAACTCTCGCAAAGTCTTTGATTCTTTGATTCTTGAGTTCGCATACGGAGAAAAGGCTACACACTTTTATCTAAGAGGCTTCTTTTAATTTGATGAGAAAATATGTGTTTTAGTAAAAAGGATTTAACAGAAACAATATGCACACCAAGGAAAAGCATTTCACTGCAACATCTGGTACAAAGAACTCAGTTCAAAGAAGCATTGCACTTAATAGCAAGTTACTAGGCAAACACCAACCAAAACTTAAAGGGAAATACAGAAAATAGGTGTTTAAGTTGCCCAAAAGAGGAAGGAAAGAGAAGAAAGAATAAAGAGAAAAAGAGAAAAAGAGAGGAGAGAAACACACAGTTACCACTTAAAAGGTCACATGTTGACTGGCAAGGAGAAGTATAGGCCAAGGCAATATGGAAACCTCCTGCATGTCTGTTTATAGACTTTGGCTATTGTGACAACTTCATCTAGGCGGGACTTTTGGTAAACTGACAACTCATGGTCCCCCTTGCCAAAGTGAGGGGTGCCACAGACAATTAGAGGCTCCAGTGGGTGCGGTTTGGGTGGGCCACCAGGCAGACCTTATTGACAGCCTGGCCACATGGCTTTCCCTGCTATGTGTTCTTGGCCATATTGGTTTCAGGCCTAGGCCTAGCCCTTGTCCCCACCTCCTCTCCCCCCGATAACATGTTTATTTGACCCATCAATCAAACTAGCCGGTGAGATATGAATCTGGTCTCTGACATAAGGTATCTAAGCTTGCAATATTATAAGAAATTTTTCTCCTGGGTTCAACAAACCCCACTGTTGTGGTTTAATCTCAGCCAACAACCAAGCTCCATGCGGCACCCCACTTACTTCTCTACCAGCAGGATTGGAGAGAGCGTCAAAAGGGGAAAAGCCAAAAAACTCATGGGTGGAGATAAAGACAGTTTAATAGGGAAGCCAAAAGCTGCACACACAAACAAAGCAAGACAGGGAATGAGAGGGCAAGTGCTCAGCTACCTCCAGGAGAGCAGGGCTTTATCACACATAATGCTTACTTGGGAGGAGAAATGCCATCACTCCAAACATCCTCCCTTCCTCCTTCTTCCCCCCAGCTTTATACACTGAGCATGATGTTATACGGTCTGGAATAACCCTTTGGTAAAATATCCCTTTGGTCAGTTTGGGTCACCTGTCCCAACTGTATCTCCTTCCAATCTCCCATGCACTCCCAACTTCCTTGCCAGCATGGCAGTACTAAAAGCATAAAAGGCCTTGGCTCTGTGTCATCCCCCCTCAGCAATAACAAAATCACCTATACATTATCAACCCTGTGTTCAGCACACATCCAAAACATAGCCCCACGCTAACCACTGTGAAGAAAATTCACTCTACCCCAGCCAAACCCAGCTCTCCCATTAACAAAGAGGATCAGGAATTTCCACATGAATATAAAAAAAGAACTTTCCTGTAAGGATGATGGACCGTTTCCACTGATTCCCCGGAGATATTGGCAATATCACCTTCCCCGGAGGTATTCAAAACACAGTCCTCAGTGATGTGCTTTAGGGAACAATGCTTGAGCAGGGAGGTTGGATGAGTTTGACCTCTAGTGCTCCTTTCTAATTTTAAGTATTCTGTGATTCTGTGACCATGATCTTAGATGGAATTGATGCATGTCACAAGTTTTAGCCATTGAAAAGAATTATTTTAAGAGACTGCACAACAGAAATCTCCCACGTTTTATTACATCATCATAAACAGTTTGAGCAGGACATGTCTTTTAATCAGCAGCATAACTAACAGCTCTCAAGCATAAATCTCACACTGAACTTTGTTCTAGGGTGAGATATTATTAGTCAGCAGGGTCATGTCTTCTTCCCACTTTTCTTTCTTACTTGCAGAGATATTGAAAACCTATTATTGGTACCTAAAAGACCAACATATGTTATGACTTGATATAACAGCTTAGTGAATTAAAGGTAAATTTCATAAATGTAAGACAAAAATATTGATTTTTCTTTTTTTATTAAGACATACTTTGAACTCCAGACAAAGAAAAAGTATTTATTTAAGGAAATGAAATAAATATAGGACACAAGTCTTAACTGTTGTCAAGGTTTTGCACAAGCGCATGGAAACTGATTGACTGTTTGCAATCCACTGAAACAAACCGACTACAACAGAATTAAAATTCCAACCAGGTTATCTTTAATGTCTCTTTCGTTTGAGTAGAATAAGATGAACTCATATTAATGGATAGTACTGCATTATGTAAGCAAGATTAGATATGTAGATAAATAGTATGTTATCCTTGTCTTACACAATTACTTAAAAAGAAATACCCAGATTACATATAAACAAATACCCAGATGAAAGCTGATCTGCAGTTTCCGAAATAATGTTCAGAAATGGAACAGATTTATAAAACTATTTATAGGTCCAAAAGGAACTGCTTCAGGGGTTATTTGAAGACTTTTGCTTTCTTGGTAGTGTGACTTGAGAATCATGCTGGTTTAAAAAATTCTTGGTAGCTAGACATCTGCATTATTTTAAAGTCTAAATATATAAAAATCCCAACCAATTTCAGTATTGCCTAAACTTCAACATCTTCTTTATATACTCAGATTGCTGATGCTTATTTTCCCCAGCAAGGTAAATCACATAGCCAAGGTCACAGAGTGGAAAAATATAGCATTCTTATTTGTCCAGGTGAAATTAAGACCCATCTCTTCTTTCTCTTTCCCTTTCATACAGAAGGCAGAGGTCTCAAAGGACTGTATGCCAGGTCAAAAGTTAAGAGCAGTACCTTCACATCCTTTCTTCTGCTAAGGCATCAGAAGTCTCTTTTGAGTACTCTCTTTTTTTTTTTTTTTTTTTTTTTTTTTTTTTTTTTTTTTTTTTTTTTTTTTTTTTTTTTTTTTTTTTTTTTTTTTCCCTCTATGTGAACTGGTGAGAATTTCCCTTCCTTTGGGGCACTATTAGTTGTGCTACTTTCTTGGCTTTGAGAAATCTTATTCACTGTCCTGTCTGCCTGGATCTAGTCCTGAGGTTTAAACTGAGTGCTATAACTTCTTTGCCTCAATATTTAAATGGAATCAGAAGAGAAGTGCTCTCTGATATTATATTAGATAGGTGCCTAGTGGGATACTAAAAATCTTTTTATGTGCACTTATTTGGTAGCAACTATCTGCCTTACACTGTGTTGAAATTTTTATTTCCTGTTGGGAATATTAAAGGAAAATAATATCACAGACACTTTTCTAAGGCTTTCATTTTATTTGTGTTTTTGTTTGTTTTGTGATGTCCAATTTAAAAATGTTAAAAAAAAAAAAAAAAAAGAAAGGAAAAAAAGAATAAAAAGAGTGGAAAGGTCCAGTTATGTATTAACCTGATGAGAACTGACAATTTAAAAAGCTGTGTTAGAATCAAAATGTGAATAAGCTTTCTGTTCTTCAGATACACAGAATTACCTACCCTGCAGAACAAAAACTATTTTTCACAAGGCACACTTATTGTGCTTGTAGTGATTTGTGTGTAAATATATAATTTTCTGAGAATTTAATTGCTGCAGTAAAAGCCTGACTCCTTTCTCTATGCTGCCTTTCCATCTATCTAGCAAGTTCAAAGACTTTCTCTCATTATCTTTAGTTTTTCAACAAATGGGTCTAAAAATATATACAACTATCCTCATCACACATATATATTAGTCAATAGAAAAATATACAGAGTAAAGTGACAAATTTTACATATATTTATTAATTCATGATTCGCTTGTGTTCAGAAAATAAAGACAAGAAGGGTTGAAAAATATATATACTGAATAGAGTAGAAATATCAACCACAGGAATTTTTACAAGGGCCTTTTGCTAGGTATGAGACACAGGTAAGCCTGGAACTGATTGTCTAAAGTGCAACAATTGTGCTACAGACAGATCTGAAGTAGAAGCTGAGCACAGAATTCTGAGAAGGGTGACTTCATCAAAGCAATAGGCTAGAAAGAGTATCTTGCAGAATGGTTCTTAATGGATGTGTTCAGCAAAATACTCAATATTCAAATACAAAGAAAAGGGCAGTGTCACCTCTGTATAAGGTAATCATTACCTAGGGAACACGTAAAACTGTTGTGTTTTTTTTTAAAAAAGTAAGTTGTATCTTGTAAAAGCTGTGCCAAAAATTAGATATGCTATATCTAAGCATCTTCAGAAGATTCCTAGGGGTATGAATGGGAGACAAATTTAGGTAAGAATTTGGCTTCACCCTCTTCCCTCCCTCAGAAAACTTTACTGAGCTAACCAGAACATCACATCGGCCTTTTTGCTATGTGTGATTTCTAATTCTCATTCTTCTAATGAATTCTAACGCTTTTAATTTTTATTGTTTTACTTTTATAAATGTTTCAACAGGAGGAAAAAACAAATAAAGTAAGAGAAAGGGTTAAATTACCTAAGTTCACTGTAGAATAAGCCCTCATAAAAAGGTTTTCCCCAAATCTAGATAAAATGGAGGAAAGCACTAATGCTCCATTCTTTGTGTCATGACTTGGATGTTTTCCTCAGAGTGGAGTAGTATTTTTCAAAGTTCCTATGTGTTTGAGTTGGGCTGTGACCTGTAGGCAAATGCATGGTGACTATATCCATTATTAAATTTTGATTTACAATTTTTATAGTTACCCCTAAGCTCTGCCAGTGCAGGACTGAGAACTTCAAATTTTTTAGACTTAAACTGTGAATCAAAAAAAGTTCCAAGATTAAGGCAGGGGCTTAATAGCTTTATAGATAACAAGCCTTGGCTTGATACCAGAAAGTCATATGCACCTGAAAATAAGCTAAAATGTTCACGATTTTCCTTTTCCCCTGCCTCATATAACACCTTCATCCCTTGGACCTGACAAAGTCCCATCATAGATGTGCTCTCTCACACTCCCTGACATATCTTACTATTGGATCTCCCATGAACAAAAAAAGCATTCATCTTTAAACCGAATTATGACTTCATAATTCATTATCCATGTTCATAAAATAGCTCTAATTTAAATGGGTCAATGTTTTATCTGTCAATGTAAGCATCTATTTAAGTATAAACTGAAGTTAAATACTAATAAATATTATATGATCTTTTTTTCTTTTTAAGACTTCGGCAAGACATTTTGTATTCATTCTGCCTGTTTCCTAGGAAATGATAAGAAAACATGTAATGTTTGCCTTCAATATTATGAAAACCCAGAAAGGGCTCTGAAAATTCCAGGAAATCCCCATGAGGTTTGATGATTTCCAGGTAAAAGAAAATGATAAAATGAAATTTAAGCTAACTGACAGTAAAACAGGGTCAGACAATATGTGCAAATTTTCAAGGTCAAAAGGCAGATGATTCTGTAAGACAATAACTGTGAAAGCAGGGAACAGGGCTTTTTGCTTTTCTTTTCTAAATTGCAGAATCCTTATGTGCTGCTTTGTATTCTTTACAAGTTTTAATAAAGCCTGTTTGCTGGTGGGTACCCAAAGTAGATGTATGTGGATATACCACCTTGTCTCTTAAGAACTGTCTGCAGTATACAGTGTTTAACATTTTAATGCCTTTGTGACTCTATGTATCCTTGATTTCATCACTCCCTTGGTGGTGTAGCTTGTTTTCTGAGTTAAACAAAGGCACTGGTAGAGAAGCTACAAAGTGTTCTATTTCCTGACCCTCACATTGACAGTTCAATATATTTTAGAAAAACTAAAGATATGGAAGTGGAATTATGAAACAAGCAGGCACTTCAGAAGAATGTTCTATGAATTTATAGCTTTACTGCGTAGTGGAACTACTGTAGTTTTAAGAGAACAAGGACATACATCTGGAAAATAAAACTTAATGGTAGTGTCTCACTGGAAGTAAAAGATAAAAAACATCTGTCAAATACAATTGTGCAGAAGATGTGAGAGCATTTGTTTTGTTGGAATTTATTAATTTAATATATTTTTATACTTGTCTGCTAAATGAGGGTAAGGGAAACTGCCACACAGCTGATCACTTGCAATCACTTTATAGTCTGTTATGGTTTTATTTTATCAACTATATGTAAAATTCATACAGTTAGCTAGGGAAAGGTTCTTTCCCCTCAGTGGGCAGTTTCTTGCAGGAACCAGAGCACACATACTCAAGCATCAACTGTCACCACATTGCCATCTTACTGTGAATGACTGGAATTTACTTCCTATTGTTAGTGGTGCTGAAAATTGCTACTAGATTGTACAGACTTCATAATGTGTAGTCTAAACTGAAAATATTTTCAGGGATGGAACTGACCTTTTAGAAAACTGCACTTTCATCCTTAAAATGCTGGACTATTGCTATATTTCATTTAAAAGGTTATTTAAACTTTCTTTTTTTTTTCCTTGGGAAAGGGTAAGGATTGTTGTGTGAAAGAAGTATCTTCATATAACTCTTCTGTGCCAAAAACCAAGGAAGAATACCACTCATTACTCTAAAGTTGCTTCAAGAAAATTAGGCAGAAAAGATCACAGCTGCTATTCTCTGTGAGAAATGAGCAGATAATTGTAATTAATATTTAATACTTGCTTTCAAATCCTAACTGATAGTTATTAAAAGTGTTAGAGATAAAGTGTTTCTTTCCGTGAACATTCTGAGAAAAGATGAAAAGAAGAAAATATTTTTCTTCTGTGTTACTGACTTGGAACTGAGATACAGAGAAATGATGAGCCGCCCAGTCAGACAGAAAAATCTGCAACAAACAGAGCAAATTAACCCATAATTCTTCAGTACCAGTTAAATAAAATATCTTCCCCGACCTATTTGGCTGAAAAGCAATTGATTGCTAACATAACACGGTACCTGTGCATTTAAAAGAAGGAAAAAGAAATTGAACCAGATGGCAGAATTGCCAGCCTGAGGAGTGCTGACCACAAACAGACTTTTCCCTTACATTTTATCAGAGGATGGAAAAAGAAGTATTAAAGATAGGATTAATCCTCTTTAGGGGAGAGAATGTGGGAAATGATTACTGCAAGCACTGGTTGGCTGTAGTGCTAAGGGATCAGATTTTAGAAAAAAGTAACAGCCTGCTTCCAAATGATAAATGAATATGTGAACTTCACTGATGGCACACATGACTGTTTTTAGACTTAGAAAAAGTGACAGAGGAAGATGAGCAGTCATGTAAGTGGCAGGGTGAGTGTATTAAAGGCATAACATAAGAGAAACGAGATGACATAAAGACCAGTGACCGTAAGGAGAGGTGATAAAAAAAAAGAGAACGGAATATATTAAGGAAATGAGTTAACTGTTTATGTTCTGAATACTATATAACTCTTAGGTCAATGAAGAAAACAGCATTGTTCCAGGAAATAAATGGAGAAATATGGAATTTAAAGTAGAAAGAAAGAAAAGCAGAAGACTGTACTGTATATTTTGCAGGCATCATCTTAGAAAAGTTGATATGTATTTGATGCATTTTTCGTGATCACAAACATAAACTTTACATGGGTATTTGGCATTTCCAGGGACATTTCCAGAAGACTTAAACACATGTGATTGAGTAAAGAAGACATAACAGGGTAAGGTACAGCCCAACCATTTGTTCCTGGCCTAGCTCAGTTGCCAAGTAATGTAGATTAAATGCAAATTTTTCCTTTGAAATTTGCAATAAATTGTGTTGTCTCACCATGGGTTGGGTTAGGCTTGCACATACATTAACTGAGGATCAGCTTTCAGGGGCTACTGCAGAATTATTAGACCAGCATAAAATATCTTCTGCTAAAGCAATATCTATCATATTTCAGAGAAGGGTATTAGACACTAAAAAGTGGGCCACTCTTTCGGAGGCGGGAAGCCAGTGCACAAATATGCTCCATTGCTATAAACTTCTTGAAGCAGTGAGCAATGTTACTGAGGTTTTCCTTATTGTTTTAACTTCTGCAAAGGTTGAAACAGCTTCCAGTAGATCCTGAGGGAGAAAACTGAAGCTCAGTCCACACTGCACTGACTCAGTCCACAGTGTTAGCCTTAACACTGGCACAAACAGGAAGCTGTGTCTGAAAGATGACTGACCTACTAACTGAATAACCACTCAGATCTTTTGCTGGAGTTGGAGCCGTCTTACTGTACCATCATGAGTTTTTCAGGAACAGAACACCATAGAGAAGTAATCCTTTGGCCCTTCTATTGCCTTGAAGTTGATGTAGCTTTTTACATCTTCTCTGGCTAGGTGTAGAATATTCGTGGAATCGTAAAATGGTACTGTGTTGAAAGGGACCTCTAAAAGTTATCTGGTCCAATCCTACTGCAGTGAACAGGGACATCTTCAGCTGCATCAGATTGCTCAGAGCCCCGTGCAGCCTGGCTTTGAATGTTTACAGGGATGGGGCAACTAACACCTCTAAGGGCATCCTATTATGCTTTTGCATTTCTTTTTAACTCATTTTGAGCAGGCAATGAATAAAATAAACACATGGAATAGTCAACTTAAAATATCTTTTTTATTGATGAAGCTGGATAAGAAAGGATTAGAAACCATTTTCTGCCAAGACAGTATCTGCCATGCCTCAGAATAGGGTAGTATAGTGATATTCACTTAAAAAATCAATAGTTATTAAAAGGTACTGCTTTTTTTTTCCTGAGAGACCTTTCATATAGAATTATAAATAGCTGTGGAAAGTAAGATGCCATGCAGCAGTAACTATGGCGATAAATGTTTACATTTAATAGTAAGTAATATATTTATGTTACTGCATCAGGAGCATGCATCTCATGGTTGTTGTTTTACTCCCTCAGGTCAAATGTTCTGCCGATGTTCCATATATTAAATGATATGCACTACTATATTGGACAAAACCAAATGAAACTATAATACATACTTTAAAATAATAATTAAAAAAAAAAACCTGAAATGACAAACTACAATTGCTTCTTATCCTGAGGAAAAAAAAAAATGGCAGTATGTCATCAAGACTTACCGAAAAATTCAAGGGGCCACAATTCTTGCACCTAATTTGACAGAATAATAGAGACCTGAATTTAAAGTTGGATAAGAAAACAAAGGTTGTTTGGATAATAATTCATTTTTTCACTTGATATAGTAGAACATTGCTCTGGCTCTATACATACATACTGTTTCTGTGGGTTGTTTTTTTTTAAAAACCTATTTGGTTGGAAATTTTATTCTCTTATATAAGGACATTCTAGTATATTTTGATTTTGAGTAGAGCCTGTTGATAAGTTTCCATCAAAGTCTATTGAATGTGGAATGTGTGTTTTCCTTGATGTTGAAATTTTTCATGGGTAAATAAATTGCCACTTCAAGCTCCCCCTGCATTTTTCCTTTAATAATAATGGCCAATCTTCGTGAACAAAGATCCGGGGAAGGTCTTTACACCTTCCAGCCTGCACATTGGATTTTTTAGGTGAGACACAGTGTGCGCGGAACTGAGCCCACCCTTTAATCCTAAGGTTCATCTGCCAGGGCCAAGCGAGCTTGGATGGTGGCAGCGAGGTCCTCAGGACGTAGATGGATTGCCTTACAGGGCTAACGAGCTCCATCTGCCCTGGGAGTGGCCTTGGAGAATGTGCACAGAACATTTTTGTTCAGGTCAATGTCGTAGTAATTTTGCATCCACTGAAGCTCTTAATTTCCTCATAGAAACTGTAAATTGCAGGATTTCTGATTCTTGTGATGATGGGACTTCTGGTTCATCACTATTGTGCAGTCATTATGAAAGATCTTCCTGGAAAGACACCCACTATATGAAGAATCCAAAACACAGTAAAAAAGAATGTGATCAAAATCAATAAATTTATTTATTTATTTATTATTATAGGCCAGAACAAGCATGAGAATTTGAAGGATCAGGCTTTTAGCAATCTTTCTCATTTCATAACTCACGGAAAATTTATAAGATTCTATGTTTTGTTTACACATAGTTAAACATCACTGAGAAACTTATATCTATCCTATTGGTAGTTATTACAGGTGACAGGAACACAAAGCTATTTAGGGACCACAATTGTAATTTCTATTGATTTCACTAGGGACTCAGGCACCAAAATCCTATTCAGTCAGGCACCTACGGACAATTGTGAAACCAGCGATCGTTGTTCATATTGTTGAGTGCTCACCCATTAATCAGTGTAAAACTTGTGAATTGAGAATGACATATTTGTCAGTCCTCCTCACTTCCCATAAACACTCTTGTTGATTTTCACTTATATGTACAATACAAAGTGAGTGGAACAGTGCACTTTACTGAATCAATACAGAGCATGATGATTTAAAGTGTCAGGATATAAGGCACAGATAAGAAAAAAACAGGAGGCAAGAATAGCAACATTACTGAGAAATGAAACAGAATCTGCTGAGAAAAATGGTATAAACACTTGGAATGACAGTAGAGAAAGTTTTGATAGAAATTTGGATAATAAAGGCAGTCAGGTAATTCACTGATGTAGCTACAGATCTCTTGAGCAGTTAGAGTAGATATGGCAGTACACTCATCATGGTCTCTTAGAGCTTGGCTTTAATCTTTATCAAGGGAAAGTTAATTACCTTGATACTGATTTTAAAAGAAACTAAGCAAAAACCTAAAAAATAATAGCTTTTTTTTCAAGGAACTCTGAATTGTTGGGAGGGAGATGATGGAGGAAAGAGGGGTCTTTTTTGTTTAGCTCTTCTGGGGTTTTTTTCTGTTAAATAGCCTACATGGTTAGAGACAGTCCTATGTGTAATGCAATGACTTGAGACAGGCATAAACATAGTTGATACTGAGAACATGCAGTATCTAGCAAACAAAAAATCCTCAGATTTGGCATACTTATGAGACTCCTTAGCAGACAAAAATTGCGCTAGGTTTGATGTCAGAAAGTCTGACTTTGAGGGAATGTGAAATGCTCAGTGGAATTTCGTCTGAGATTTTATAACACTTAGGAAATGTACTATTGAGACTGAAGTAATGGAAGAACTCACCATTAAAATTCACTCTGGTATAATCCAGCCAGGGAAGGAGAGAGCAAAGCAAGCTAACTAGGAATATAAATAGTACTGATACATATAAGAGAAAGGAAAAAACTTTCAAAGAAATTTAAAAATTCTAGAAGGAACAGGGAGAAATGAGGGAAAAAATGGAAGAAATGAAAATAAGAAGATAAAGGATAACTCTTATTTTTTTAATGGAAACTATTTTACTTCCTAAATTTAGAAGCAGCATAAATGATATTGGCGATAGAAAGTGAATGCAGATTTGCAGTGCATGTGCCATAAGCTCTTGCATTGGTTTAGGTTCAGAGAGAGGTAAAATTTTTTTTTTTTGTAGTAGTAACTACTATGGGTCTGTGTTTTCAATATGTGCTGATAATAGTGTTGATATCACAGAGATGTTTCTGTTACTGCTGACCAGCAATGATACAGTCAGGGCCTTTTCTCCCTCGCACCCTGCCCCACCAGGAGGAGGCTGGGTATGCTCAAGTAGCTGGGAAGGAACACAGCCAGGACAGCTATTTAAAGTGACCAAAAGAATATCCCATACCATATGATACCATGCTTAGCAATAAAAATTGGGACGTAGGGATATGGGGAGAGGTTTGTGGGAACTATTGTTGCTAGCTGGATACTAGCTGGGCATTAGTTTTTGGTGGCAAACAATTGGATTTTTTAACTTGTTTTTCTTGGCTTTGCTTTTTTTATTTGTGTGTGTGTAGGTTTGCGGGGGGGAGGGGGTTGTGTGTGATTTTTTTCTTGTTGGATTGGTTTGTTTGGGTTTTTTTCGTTTTTTGTGGTAGCAGGGAGGGAAGGCTGTGAGCAAATAGTTATGTGCAGCTTAGCTGTCTACCCGGGTTGAACCCAAGAGCACTGAAAGTGCTGGATGGTAACAAGAAACAATCAGAAATAAGAAGTAAAACAAAATAGAAGGGGCTTTCTTACCTGCTTTTTTTGTGGTCGCAGTTTTCTCCATCTCCTCTACTCACAAAATCACTTCAACAAAAAATTCAGATTTGCTGTAGACAGTTGAAAAAGAAAAGTGATGGGTTGAAAACACTAATGGCAAATTCTGGTTTACTTAAATCATATAAACCTCTTCAATTTAAAGTCACTTATGACCTAAATCTTCACAAATATGGGATTTACCATTTTGCAAATATCACTACTGATAAACTTTGCATGTCCGAAGTTTATACTAACCCAGCAATCTTCATAATGACAGTAAGACACAGCTGACTTTGGAATCATCTGCCTAAAAGTATGTGACTTTAAAACAGGCAAGGCATCTTCTGTCATCCTTCCAGGCTTCCAGCTGCATCTCTAGAAAGGCATGGATTTCCTGCAGTCATGTGTTGCCTCTGCCAAGATAATGCATATTTCAAGTACCCTAGGGCAGCTGGTACCATATTTGAGCAGTTAAGTCACCCTTTGGTAAAACAGTTTATTTAACACTGTTATTTAAAATGTGCTGAAAGGTACAACAGTTAAAGAAAGAAGAGAAAATAATGAGGTACATAATTAAACCAGGCTTTTTGATCAGAGCTTTCTAAAACCTAACTAGACATTCGCTATACTTGTAAGCTGTCTTGTTCCCAGACTTCAGCTCATTGAATCAGATGTAGTATAACTGCTTCTAACACCAAGTGTTACACAGTGATTTTTAAAATAAAAGTTCTCAGATTCAGTTTGTCGAGTCTGCCTATAAACATAAATGATCTTCTTTGAAATCTGTTCAGTGTGAAAGGATATTTAGCAAAACTATTTTTTTTCAGTGCTGTGTTTATTATTTAGCAAAGTCAAAATTTTCAGGATGTGATTATTATTCAGTGATTCATAGAAGCACACCAACAGAGGATGGACAGGCTGTGTAAAGCCTTGTTTCCTACATTTCCCTGGGATTTCTGACTCAGAGCTGTATAAACCCAGGAGTAAACTAGTACACAGACTCCACCATGACCACTTGCTCCTCTTTTTGATCTGTTTTATTTTCTTTCACGGAACAGTTTATTCCCTTTTGTTCCTGGTCAGAGATTTGAGCACTTCTCTAGACACTTTTCTACTCTTTTGCTTACAAGAGAGATTAGTATGTCATCTCCCTTGCTCTCTCTTTCATACACAATGTCATAGGCTTCTCTCCCTTGTGAGGTAGAGAAAAGCTGTGGAAATACAGCCTTAAATCAACTTCTAGCAGTCTGCCTTTTTTTTTTTTTTTTTTTTTAAATTTTAAAATCATATTCCATCTTCCTCTGTTCAGTATTCTCTCGGTTTTCTGAAATAATGATTTAGACCATGAGAACAGGAGTTTTACAATGGATACCTGCAAGAAACAGATGTTGTGGTTCAGAACAGCCACAACTCCCTTCCACCCAACAGGTGAAAACCATAAAGAAATGAATACCAGTCCAGAAAAGATTGTTTAAGCAATGTGTCTATTTGGACCATTGCCTTAGAAATCCCAGTCTGTGGCTGCTGGCTGTTTCTGAAGTTTGTGTTCAGTGCTGGCCTCAAGGCACAGGAGGGGTCAACACCTTGTTTTCCAGAGCAGTGGATAGTAGCAGGTACAACTGGCCACTCATTTGCCAATATATACTAAACTTAAAGTAATCCAAGGGATTTTACAATGAAACACATTCACACAGATACTGCTTAAAAAATATTAAGCGATAATACTTCATTGTGGAAGTACAACTATTAGAATATGAGATGCCCATTCTAGGATTTACAGACATCACTCTATTTAACCTTTGTGGCAGATCAACCTAATCTCAGATACTTTATTGCTTTCTTAAATCTACCTAGTAAGGGTATAAGTATTCCCTTCCATCCCAAAAAAAGAAGCATTAAGTCCAAAAATATCATAGGATTGGAACAGATTTACAGTACAAAACAGATTTCTCATTTAAAATGTTAGATGGGGAAAAGTCAAATATAGAGGCAACTAAAATGAATGGCACTTGCTGTAATGTTAAGGATGGCAACTAAGAAATTGTAAAAATAATACCTATTTCTTAAATATCATGATTTTATTGTTAAATCTTTATAGATTATTAAAAAAAAAACCACAAGAAAACACAAAGAAAAACAAAAACAAAACAAAACCAAACAAACAAACAAAAACAACCAAAAAACAAGCCTTAAAGGACTGAATATTTTTGTTCCTGACAAAATCCATTTGCCTATTTCCATTTGCCATTTTTTCATGAAAAATACCTGATGCTTTCTTATTTTTTTTAAATACTGCAAACTATTCAGCTAATAGCAAGAGAGTAACAGTTTATTTCAAGCGGATGCTGTCTTGGTCACATGAGTCCTGATATTTAAAGTATTTTAATCAATATGAAAGAATAACAGATGTTAAGCTCTCCAAATACAATGATATTTACTGTATAAATATTCTTTGCTACTGTTGTAAAAATTACTTACAGGGCTTCTCTTTACAAAAAAAGATTTTATTCTCAAAGTCTGTGTTTATTTTCTAATCTCTCTTTTCTACGAGACCTCTTGCAACATAAAACTTCTCTCCTTGTCCCTTTTCGAACTCAACTGTCCAGTCACTCATTTGGCCTTATATGAATATAAATAAAAGAAATAAGGAAGTCTTTCAGTTATCTGCCCCATTCCTTCACGACTACAAGGCTATTCCTTACTGTATATTCCACAGTGTGCTGGTCAGTCTAGTTTAAGTGACCGAGATAATGGAAACTCCTGAGTTTTGTTGGATTCAATACCTTAAACTACAGAATTTTGCTGTTAAGAAACATTACTTTGGATTATGTCTTGCAATGACTTTTTATTTATAACAACATATTATTTGTAGCTATTAATTTAAATTGGGGAAAATTATTTATGTTGTACTGCAGATAAGTGACCATGAATGCCATAAAGAGAGCTCTGTTTTTTCATATGTGGGATTTCTGAATACAAATCATACACTGGCTAAAACAATATATCACTGGAAAACACCCACTTTTGACTTTATCTGTGAAAGCTGGGCAGAAAGGATAAAGGAAAAGGAAAAGTTTGGGAGGAGAAGAAAAAAGAATTGGAACAAATTAGTACTATTGGATTGATGAAAAAGCTGGATAGCTGTTAATTTAAAATCAATAGAATGTTCAGTCATGTGGTAAGTGGAATTCCATGTGGTAAGTAGAATTCCATGTGGTTGAACGAGTTATTGATGTGTGAGTTTATTTATTTTGCTGTATGCAAGGTATCACAAGCCAAACTTCAACAGAGTGATTAATGTGGCTGAAAAAAATTCTTGTATCATCAACTGGGAGTTCTGTTTCAGGATGTAATCTCTGGCCACCTATATGATGGCAATGAGACGATGTTAGCAAGACGTGCACTTAAATATCTTGACTCTTCAGGACTAACAGTCAGCAACTAGGGATTAAAGAGAAGTTCTGTAAGGGAGCTTCTACAGTGGGGACTTTAACTTAATCTTCTCATGCAAAATACATTTTTTAAAACTTTATTTTAATTTTCCCTGTGATACAAGGGTTTTACAGCTATATGACACTTGGAGAGGACTAGATACTTGTAAGTTGTGTTGGAGAATACTTTCTGAGGCATCCAGTTGCCAGTATGAAATAGGGAAGACAGGTTTGTCTTAACTCTGGACTCCCTCAGAACTCAAGTGCATGGGAGACAGAGCCATAAGCCTTCTTTCGTAAGAAGCTGATGGTGCCTTGTTGTTAGTACAGGGGTTAGTATTTTGAAGTGAGATGAAAGACAACTGATTTTGAGCCCCTGTTCTGCCCCAGGCAAAGCAAAAAGTGTAGTTAAACTGCTGAGAAGTGATTGTTGTACTCCTGTTCAGCTGACACAGAGTGGTTCACATTCCCATGGCTGAGGGCCAGTCCAGCATACACACTGGACTGTATTGCATAGCACTTAGCCCTTGATCTTTTAGTGAGTGGTATATGGTGTATTCAATTTCCCAAAGCATATATGTTGTTTTTGTTATTATTAATCAAAGATCATGAGCACAATATGGAGAATGATCAGAAGTATGTTTTACAGTGTGTTTCAAAAAGCATGTTTCACGTCTTTGGGCATTGTGCTCAGGAATAGATGGTGCTTTTCTAAGCCTGTACAGGACTGTAACAGGAACAGGAGTTCGTGATGTGGTTGCCAGGAGGAATTGAAAGAGTTGGTTTAGCATCATCCACATTGCCTGTAGAGTGCAGATTCTCAGAGCTGTGCTCTGATTTACCTGGAAGACATTACTTAGTTTTCTCTAAAGAAGATCACAAAAGTGAACTGTGTGGCTGATCAGAGGATAGGGCCCTGTATGAATCAGAGAGTCAAGTTATTTCACGGTAATATACATTCAAAGAACATTTTGCACCTTGACTGTTGAAGTTCACCAAGAATGATGGGCTCTTTGCACTTTTTTTTCTCTCTTTTTTTCCATATAAGAAAGAAGTGAAACTCCATAAGTCTTTTAAAACTGATTTCAGGCATTCATCTGCAGTGTAGAAGACAAAGATTCAAGCCACAGATTTACACTAGACAGAGAAGAAATTTGAATTAGAAGTGTCATGTTTACTACTAAGTCTTCACTGCCCTAACCACTCTGTTTGCTTTTTTAAGGCTGATTCTCTATTTGGACTGGAAATTTTAGTTCTGCTTGTTAGACAGAGTTCCTAACACATTTTTCATAAAAAGCAGTATTAAAAGCAGTTCCACAGGAACGTGGAAGAAAAAATTACTTTGGAAAAGACAGCATTTTTCATACGTAAACTTTCTCAACTCACTCTTTGATACACACATGAGTTATTCCTGCAAAACTGAAATTAAAAAAATGCATTAAATTAATTTGATTTGAATTCAAATTTTAGTGAAGTAATTGTCTTGCCCTT
>NW_020957043.1:0-8402 GCF_003031625.1 Empidonax traillii | reverse complement strand
TTCCACAGGAACGTGGAAGAAAAAATTACTTTGGAAAAGACAGCATTTTTCATACGTAAACTTTCTCAACTCACTCTTTGATACACACATGAGTTATTCCTGCAAAACTGAAATTAAAAAAATGCATTAAATTAATTTGATTTGAATTCAAATTTTAGTGAAGTAATTGTCTTGCCCTTCCCCTTTACTGAATGTATGAGTAGCTATCTCCTCAAGAGCAGAAGTTTAAAGGAACAATTTGACTTCTCTAGCAACTTCACATTTTATAGTCCATAAATAATTCTTTGTCTCTCTAGTGAACCACTATACACAGACTTACTACAAAAAAAAAATAGTATAAATTAATGCCACCCAGCAACCGAGAAATACATGAGATCTTATCAACTCCTGTTATCAGAAAAGCATAACATATAACAGGCAAATGTGACACCAGTTTCAGAACTTTCTGGTTGTTATTTACAGCATATCCTAAGCTTTTCTGACAACTTCAGGATTCTGACTAAACAGAGGCTGGAAATAAATGTGATGGAAACAGGTATTCTGGGCCAAGTAAAACCCATTTTAAATTTCAGTCTATTTTCCAGGTGTGCTAGTAGGAAATACTTTGTTTTTCCTACTCAAAACCACACCCAATTAAGCCAATCTATTTCTAGCCTAATTAGTTAATCAATGGATCATTAATTCATTAGAAAGTCATAATTTCTAGAGAATTATAGATTTTTTGTGTATTTTCTTATTTACACCATTTAAGGGCAGATCTTTGAGGAGAATGCAGCAACAGCCTCATAGACTTGCGTACATTTCATGAGGAAGAATAATGAAATCTATTTTTGGCAGTTACTCTGAAATGTTTCCGATTTTTGCCTCTCATGCTCTGATTTTGAGGACTTTTACATGCCCTTATCTCTTCACAGCTTGTGACAGAATTTGCTAGGCAAATATTTTAAATTATGCATGCTGGTTTCAACTGGGGTAGAGTTACCTGTTTTCACAGTGACTAGTATGGGGCTATGATTTGGATTTATGCTGAACACAGGGTTGACAATACAGAGATATTTTTGTTATTGCTGAGCAGGGCTTACACAGAGCCAAGGCCTTTTCTGCTTTTCATACTGCACACACTGGCAAGAAAATTGGGAGTCTGGGAAGAGACACAGCCAGGACAGTTGACCCCCACTGACCAAAGGGGTATTCCATACCAGATGACATCATATTCAGATATAAAGCTAGGGGGGAAGAAAGAGGAAGGGGAGATAAAGCATTTGTCTTGCCAAGTAACCATTGTGCTGATGGGGCCCTGCTCTCCCTGAGAATGGCTGAACACCTCCATGCACATGAGTGAATTAATTATTTGTTTTTCTTTACTTGTGTGTGCAGTTTTTGATTTCCCTTTTAAATGGTCTTTATCTCAACCCATGAGTTTTCTGGATTCTATCCTTCCAACTCTCTCTCTGATCCAGATGGTAGTGAACAGCTCTATGGTACTTCACTGCTGGCTGGGGTTAAGCCATGACACAATGAAAAAATTATTCTTTTATTATTTTTAATTATTATTTTATTATTGTTTTACTCTAATATTAAATAATTAGTATAGCTGTTTGTATACTCTTTCTGACTACAGTTTACCAAGTATTTTATGTATAGAATACAACATACATTACAATAAAAACCTTTCTTCTAAATTAGGTTCAGTAGATTCCATTTCTTACCTGTCTTTAATTTTAATTTTTACTTTCTTTTATGTCTTTCCAATGGAAAAAGTTCATCAGAATTTCAAAACTTTCATGAGCTCTTAACAGCCAAAAGGCAATATTAGATTTGTCACTTACTGCATTGACTATCAAGTCAATTTCTTTTATTTCCCATTAAAAATTGTTCCTCGAGTTTAAGGGCACAGTTTGTTAGTGAAAAATACATATAACAATAATCATACTTGAGAATGAGATTTTATATAAAAACTTCATTGTCCTAAAGTATCAAGTTTTTACTCTGATACTTTTTCTATATATGTTATAGACGAAGATGTGCTTAACAACAGCAAAATGTTTCTCCAATTATTGCACTAAACCCCAGGTGAAACTGAGTGATTGTAGTGGTCCTTGATTTAAAACCTGTAAATATATTTCACCTGTTCCTTACTTTCTAGCACATACACATGAAAGACCAGATACTAATTCAAGGGCGTACTGGGGGTTTTTTCTTTTCTTTTCACTAACAATTTACTTTGCTAGTACTTTCAAATCAAAGAGGGGAAGATATCCAGGAGGTCATCCACCTGATGGCATCTCTCCTTCTAAGGAAGTCCAGATTACCACTGGCCTTCTTTGCATCAGTGGCACATTACTGGCAAATGTTCATCTTGGTGTCCATCAGGACAAAATTTTTCTGCAGTGCAACTTTCCAGCTTGGTATCCCCCAGCATGGACTTATACCTGGAATTATTTCTCCACAGGTACAAGACTTTGGACTTTTTGTTGAACTCCATGAAGACTGAAGACCTATTGAGGACCCACTGAACAGCAGCCCAAGCCCCTGTCATATCAACCACTCTTCCCAGTTTTATATCGCACTCATCCCCATCTCAACTTCCTATTACTAGTTATTTTCCAGAGTCGCTACTGAATACCCAGCATTACTTTAATCTCTGTTCACCAGTCTGAAATTGATGAGGGGGTATACACCTACAAAATGATACAGTTCTGGGATTAGCAAATATATGGGTGTCTGTGCTGATGATAGGAGGTGGCTGCATACTCTGAATTTGAACCTGAACCTCTACTCAGTGCAGATGGCCAAACGCTTCTCACAGATAAAGTTTCCATTTTGAATCGATGGTCTGAACACTTCCAGACTCTCTTCAGTACTAGCCGTGTAGTTCAGGACTCAGCAATGCAGTTCATTTCACAACAACCAGTGAAAACAGAACTGGACACTGCCCCCACCATGGGAGAAACTCTTAAAGCAAGACAGCAGGTGAAAATTGGCAAGGCAGCTGGGGTTGATGGAATCCCACCTGAAATCTGGAAGCACGGTGGCCAAGCACTCCATGTTAAGTTTCACAAATTTGTGGTGCGCTGCTGGGAACGAGGTGTAGTGCCTTCAGACCTTCGTGACGCTGTCATCGTCACCTTGTACAAGAGGAAAGGAGATAAATCAGACTGCTCAAATTACCGAGGTATTACTCTGTTCTCCATTGCTGGTAAAATCCTTGCAAGAGTTCTTTTGAACAAACTAATACCCACCATAGCAGAAGATCTTCTACCTGAAAGTCAGTGTGGTTTCCGAGCCAACAGAGGTACCACAGACATGGTATTTGTTCTCAGAAAACAGCAAGAGAAGTGTCGGGAACAGAACAAAGGACTCTATGTTACTTTTGTTGTTCTCACCAAGGCTTTCGACACTGTGAGCAGGTCTGTGGCAGATTTTGGAACGTTTAGGATGTCCTCCCAAGTTCCTCAAAATGATCATCTCGCTTCATGAGGACCACCGCGGTCAAGTCAGATATGGGGATGCACTTTCTGAGCCGTTTCCAATAGCCAATGGTGTGAAGCAAGGCTGCATTCTCACACCAACCTTATTCACGATCTTCTTCAGTATGATGCTCCAAAGGGCCACAGTAGACCTTGATGATGAAAATGGTGTCTACATTCAATATGGTACCGATGGGAGCCTTTTCAACCTAAGGCAACTGAAGGCCCACACTAAGACCTTAAATCTTCTTGTCCATGAGCTGCATTACGCTGATGATGCCGCCCTCGTCGCCCACACAGAAGTAGCTCTGCAGCGTTTAACATCCTGCTTTGCAGAGGCCACTGAGCTTTTTGGTCTGGAAGTCAGCTTGAAGAAGGCAGAAGTTTTATATCAGCCTGCACCTCAGGAAGTCTTCCATCATCCCCATATCACCATTGGTGAAACAGCACTCAAATCAGTCCAACGGTTTAATTACCTGGGAAGCATCATCTCCTCAGACGGTAAGATTGATGCTGAAATTGACAACAGGTTAGCAAAGGCATACAGTGCTTTTGGTAAACTCCGTAAAAGAGTGTGGCAAAACAAACACCTGAAGAAAAGTACTAAGATCAGTGTTTACAGAGCCATTGTACTGTCTACTCTTTTATATGGATCTGAATCATGGGTCATTTACCGGCACCACTTGCGTCTCTTAGAACGCTTCCATCAGCGCTGCCTCCATACAATCCTAAACATCCACTGGACTGACTATGTGTCCAACACATCTGTCCTTGAACAGGCAGCAGTCACAAGCATTGAGGCCATGCTGCTGAGAACACAGCTGCGCTGGGCAGGGCACGTCTCCAGGATGCAGGACCATCGCCTCCCTAAGATCGTGCTTTATGGGGAACTTGCCACTGGCTGCCGCAAGAAAGGAGCCCCGAAGAGGAAATACGAGGACTGCCTGAAACAATCCCTCAGCCTTGGTCATACTGATCACCACCATTGGTCTACCCTGGCCTCCAATCGGGAGGCCTGGAGACACACCATCTATAATGCTGCTGCTGCTTTTGAGAACACACGCAGGATCACTCTCGAGGAGAAAAGACAACGCAGAAAGAATCGCGTCTTGTCAATATCACCTGGGGAGTCTTTCTGCTGTACGTTCTGCAACCAGACTTGTCTATCTCTCATTGGCCTTTTTAGCCATCAGCGCACTTGTAGCAAGCGTGGGTAGAGCCCTTCTCAAATCTTCGTTCGCGAAGCCTAGCAATGATGATACTCTGAATACTTCTCAGGTGATGTTAGTTAGGTTTGGTTTTGTAACAGCTCCCCTTTCCTTTGGGATTTACATTGCAGCTTGTGGCTCTCATAATATCTTCAAATTTTACATAACTGTATATTTTGAGCACTGTGACTAAACTTCTGCATTTTAAATCATAAACAATAAACATCCGCACAACCCACTTAAAGAATATAGCAAAGGGAGAGGAGGAAAAGGGAAAGAAAGAGGAGCAATTCCTTATTTTTCCCTAACATTAGGCTTTGCAGCTGAAAAAAAGATATTAAAATTAGTGGGTGTGATAAGGAAAAAAAATAACATTTTGAAATTATAGTAGTGATACTTCAAAGTATTCATATGTTTGGAACCGTATTTTGAGATCAAGCAAAATTATACATTGTAAGTATAAGAAATAACTCACAAGGAAGTAGAAATGAGAGAAAAAAGAAATAAATAAAAGAAGAGCTCCCTAATTCATGATGCTTTGCTACTGATGATAACTTGTTTACAAGTCACAGTATAGAACTCTGAATATTCAACATAAAAAGAAGAAGTAAATAATCTGGTATAGGGAAATCCTAAAATATTAGGAATTGTTAGGAAACTTCATAGCTATTCAACCCTCTGTAGCTCATGACATTGCTATGTTGTGCAGATTTTTTGCCAAAGGACTATCTTTAAACTTGGTTTCTACCTCCTACCACTGACTTGGACTAGCATGGACCAAATGTCCAACTGACCGGTCATTCACTAAGAACTCTAACAATTGCTGTGTCAGCTGACCATAAACACAACCTCAGGCTTGGGATCAAAGGAAAACAGGGGCAGATCTCAACAGCAGGATAAGAGAATACAATTTGTAAGATGGAGTAAATAGGAAAAGAAGTACTTCCTACACAAGCTTTCCAAACAAATGCATAATCCTAAAATTAGTTGACTATGATTACTGGAATTTTCTGGCAATATTTTTTTATTATTTTATTTTATCACATTAAAACAATCTGAATAACTGAAATTGAAAACAACCATACAAATAATTGAACAAACAAAAAATTAGGAAACTTTAGTTTCAAAGATGTAAGTTAACTTACAAATGATTCTGATTTTTAACCTTCTCCATATCTCTGAGTTTGGAAAACTGAACAAAAAATATTTTTGTGCAGTCAGAAAGTATGTTCATATTATCTTTCTCTCTTTCCTCAGGTCTGCATTAGAACAATTTCAAATGTTACTTAAATTTTTTAATATCCTAATTTTGTAACTGATTTACAAGACAAAGCTTCCAGGAAACATCCTTTTCTCTCAGCAACATCTGGATTTTCTAATGACAGAAAGACTTTCTACTGAGACTATATGGTCTTACATTCTCTTCCCACTGCCAAAAAAAGGCAAGAACCAACCATACTCCAAATTCAATCACACAGTGGTGTATCTCATCCCTGTCACATTTATGTTAGTGGTTTCTGTGAGAAAAGCAATAGGATGTCATTACTCTCAATAGGTCAGCCTAATTTGAGTACAGATGGGGTGCAAAGGGACAAATATGGAATTTTGTAATAAAATGATCACTGTAAGACCTTTTATATAGCTAGTGGATGCAAATAGACATTTCTTCTGTTTAGTTCATTTTGTCTTCAGAGTGATTTCCAAAGTTAGAAGACATTCACCTGATGTTCAATACTTTCTGAGGTAGACTCTGTGTTGGTGAAGATATCTATTACTATGGACATTCTGGAGAATTCTGTCATACAGGATATCTAATCAATAAAAAAATAAAAACATGAAGTTCATGAAACTCGCTGGGTAATAGGTGTATTTCACCTTGTAGGGGCCCTGTTTTGTTGAAATTGCAAGTATCATACTTCTATAACATCACTTATGGACAATCTCAGAATAGTAAAGACTGATCTTCTGGAGAATATGAAATATTTTCTCCCAGATATTAACAGTTATTCATAATATGTCATATAAAATCTCTACTTAATCTTAAGACTATTCACATGCACACCTACAAATATGTGCATAATGTGTTCATGCATATGCATATACATGCATATATGTGTGCATGTATGTATATGCACATATGTACTTTAATCATAAACCTATATAAATCTAAAATATGTTCATTCATACTCAACACATAATAGCCTATTTTTAAAACTGAAGTGAGAAAATAAACAAAAAAATCAATGTCATAAACCCATTTTATTTTTAATTGAATAATGTCAGCTAAATGTTATGCCATTGCTATCATTCAAATTTACAGCAGAATTCCTTTTTTAATGTGTCTTATCTGGTTGTTTATGTTTGCTTTTATTGCACATATCTCTTTGATCTCTAACCAGCTATAATTATTATGTTTTCAACATGTTTTATGTTTCTATAACTGCTGTGCTCCATCAGATTTGGTACTTATACTGTCAACTTCAGGCCTTTTATGTTCTTTCATCTTTGTTTTGGGTGCCCTTTGTTTATGGAATCTAATATTAACATTTAAGTGCATATTTCAAAGGAAAAGGACCAAAAGATGTCAAACATGCATTCACTTTATAATTTATTTGTATTAAGCATTCCTTACTACAGAAGTGCACAGTAAGAACATAATTGATATAGTCTGACTTTTGGGGGATTTTTTGCTAATGGCTGTTATTTACTGCTGTACTTAGATAGACGTGCAGCAGTGGTAAAGGGGAGGCTTTACACCTACAGACATTATCATAAATTCAGTTCTCATTTTGATGTTTTTGTTTTCTTTTTATCCAGTTGGGTTGGGTTTAATTGTTTTCTGTTTTCTTTACAATACTCAAGAGGCAGAAATCTTTAGAATTTAGAGTTCAAGGTATTCCTTGTATTGGTACTGAAAGGACTTTTTGCTGTCTGTCTGCCTATCTGCCTTCTTTTTTCTCTGTCTCTCAATTCATAAAATCTCAATGAACAAAGAACACAATGAAATGCTGTTAACATGGTTTTAGTGAAACTTGTGTAAACTATATTTCCTCCTAAAATATATGTAATAACCTAGACTCCTAGGTTTTGAGTATCTAATTAATGCTTGAAAAAATTTTCATCACCATAAGCAATAAAATGTGTATTATTTAGTATGAAAACTCAAACTCATTATTTTCTAGCAAAAGAAAAATACTGCTACAAAAAGGCAAGTCAAATTCCAGTCCAAACTGTAGGGAAGAAATGCATTTCACTCACAAAATATTAAGGTCACAGAGTCATTATGCTAAAATTAATTTATGGGGTCAATGATGCCATAGTGACGTGAGAGTATTTGAGGCATTTCATTACATTTAAAGTAACAGCTTGGGTGTTATAAGAGGAAGACCTTGATGATATATAAACTTGATGATATATAAAATGGTAACTGTAATTGTACAGAGAACTACCATATGATTGCAAGTAGTGTTGAACAAACACTTCAATGAGATGTGTTAAGAGAACAAATCTCAGAGGAAAAGAGAGCAGTATAAATACAGGGTTGATTCCTCCTCCAAGAACCTACTGATTCCCAGTTGAACAAGTTTCACTTTTCCTAGTAATTAAGAGAGGAATCCATGTAGCATCCTTTTTTCTTTTTGTACTTTTATTTCATAGAACCCTGGAGTATTGGAGGTAACGTACAAAGGTAACAAGGAATCCCCTGATCCTTCATATATAAATT
>NW_020957042.1:20816-55497 GCF_003031625.1 Empidonax traillii | reverse complement strand
TGATGTCGACAGGGTTGGAATGAGATGATCTTTAAGGTCCATTCCAACCCAGGCCATTCTGTGATTAAATACCAATTTAATATTATTATTGATATTAATACCATAGGTGTGGGTATATAAAATCCACTGACACTGATGTGCTGGTGACATGATCATGGTTATTTGTGAGAAGGACTGAGATACCATTTCATCCAGTAGAGTACAGGATACTGGATGTGATGGGCAGTTCTGTTTTATCAGGCATGTAAACTGTATTACTATTTAAAAATTCTATTTCTGTTTACACTTGCATCCATTTGTACCTTCTCTTTGTACCTTTTCCCATTCTGTAGTCACAGCTACTAAATTATGGGAATTGAAGGCTGTTTTCTTCCCCTTTTTAAGTTAATAAAAACCGAGGCAGGATTTCTTGTGTTTTATCTTGTTCCTTTAATTATTTTTTTAAATTTTTTCCAGGTGTGATAAATACACAGCGGTGCTTTGCTGTTTTACACCTCAGATCCACTTTTCAAAGGCTTGGCCTCGAGGTAAAGCACCAAGTGCAGTTCCCCCACACTTTTGTGCTGCCAGTGACAAGATTGGCAAGAAGACTCCTGCAAATCACCCATTTTTATTTACAGCCACAACTACCTGCCACCACGGGGGAAAATTTTATGCTGCATTTCTTTCCGTGAGGGATTCAGGTCACGTTCACGAGAAGCACAGTCTCAAAGGCAGCGACCAAAAAAAAATGAAAGTTTGTACTTTTTCCTGCCATTTTATTAGTGTTGGGGAAATGTTGCTTTCAGCAGCTATTTTGCTTCCATTTTTCCCCAGTTTTAGCAGGTAGGGGTAATAATTCAAGGCTTTTTTTTTTTTTTCTTTCATTGAAAAGCTGGACTAGATCCTCTGCTCACATGATGCAAATACCCCCCCTTTTTTTTTTTTTTTCTTTCTTTGGGCAGAGAAAAGCAAGTGGCTTGCTAACACAATGCATTCAGCTAAGACTGCAAATCCAATCTGCACACAATGATAAAACATATCCCTAAAAATGTAAATTAGCCCTCTTAGTCTCTAAGCTAATTTTCATGTGTATAGTGGAAACAAAAACACAAGGAGGAAAGATGTAGCTGTTTAACCAGATTATCTTTAAAAAGTGACAGAGATATATGCTGGCTAATAGCCATCTCCTGGTGAGACGTCTGCCTTACAAAGCACTGTCGAGGCCTTTGGTTCTCAGAACAGGACTGTGCTTTGTAATCAGGGAGAGACAAAGAGTTTTAATTCTGTTTTGTTACGTGCTGATAAACTGGGCTGGCCTGATTTAGCCACCCTGGTCTTCAGATGCCTCCAGGGGCCGTTTGGCTGCTGGATGAGGTCTCACTGAGTCGGGACCTCCAATTACAGCCGTGTTTACAAAGGCTATGATTGACTGCTCTTCTCTTTTGGACAATTATTTCCCTTCATTCTCTTTTAAAGTATTTCTAGACATTTTGAATTTGAAAAAGGAACCAGGAGTTCACCTTGGCCATGGGCTTTGGGGTGGGTTTGATCTAATCCAGACTGACTCCAGTGAGCAATTTGGGCACTGCTGTAGGAGGGAAACAGCTTTCCTCAAATTTCTTCTGAGAGAGACTTCACTGTCCTGAGTGAACAAAGTCACTTGATTGATAACTCAGTGCATTGTTGCCTTACCCATGTTGTGTGCTGTTGAAGTGCTGGTATTTTTAATCAGCCTGTGCCAATCAAACTTTTATATACAAAAATAAGTGTGTAGGGGTACTTTGTCCCAGCAGAAGGCAGTCTTTACCTAGAGCTCATGGAATTGTGGTGCTTGCTCGCAGCCAGCTGCCTGTGTTGGCCAGTGCCTGCTCCAGAAGATAAACAGTGGCCACCCTGCAGCTATTTTGTGTGGCAGAGGAAAATTTGGCTGGACTAAATAAAAGGAAAAAGTAAGGATTATGAGCAGGTTCTGCCTCTTATGGTTGGTAGCTCTGAGGCTCTGACTGTGAGGTGTTTAACAGCTCTGGCAGGTGGGTAACCTATTTTGGACCATGGACATTTTAACGAGGCTGGGATGGGAAAAGTGCAGGTATGGAAAAAAAATAGTTGATGTGAAGAGACGGTGATGGAAATAATTCAATTATTTGGTAGAAGTTTGATCCAAACTGCAGGGAGTCAAATGGAATCACTCGTATCTGAAGATCTCTGCTTTTCACAGGCTTTGCTGCTGCTGCTGGCATGAGTGAACTGCTTACATCTTTCCTGCACATCTTGCAGGGTTTAGAGAGAAGAGGACTGAGCTTTAGGATCCAAATGCCTTAGCTGCACACAGCTGTCAGGAGTGTGCTAGACAGGGAAAGCTCAGTTTTACATTTTATCCCACTTTATTCGTTACTTTTCAACGCTACCCGTGCTTTCGGGTAATCAGATTGTTAAAATGTGTGTTCAGTGTCATACTTGTTCAGATGAGTCACAGGATCATTAGCTGATTTGGGTAGTTTCTGGATATTCGTGGACTGGTTTAATTTTTGATCGTTGCTAGTTGAGTATTTTTGTGTTGTAGCTGATTTTTGAGCTTAAAGCAGGATGAAGGTGTTGGAGAAACATTCCCGAGAGTTACAGAGCAACACTCAAAAGAATATAATAACGTGAAAGTACTATTAATGCAAACTTATATACAAAATATTGTGTTCCATTTTTCCAGTTTTGGCACCGTCTGCAAATTCTGCTCCTTTGAAGGTGTTCATCATTATATCTTTTGCAGAGCAGGCCCTATCTGACTCTAATACTTTCTGTAGATCATGAATTAATGACTCAATACTGCTTAAAAAAAAGGTCTAAGCTATGGATGTGCATGTCTATTAGCCACATTTATAAACTGGGAAGTGCAATTCTTGTAGCACTTGATAGGCTCTGCTTATAGATTTGCTTAAAAATAGAAAAATTAATGTACTGGAACAATTTTGAAAGGCCCATAAATAATGAGCTGAGGACCAAAAGCTTGAAACATGTCTAAGGTTATGTTAATTGTGATGAATTACTGTGAGAGGTTTGCTAGAAGCCTTTTAGCAACTATTAACCATAATTATGGCACATCAGTGAGAGCATGGAGACAATGACTGAAATACCTCACCCTGGCTGAAGGTTTGTCCTTGCAACTTTTGTTGGAATGTCCCTTAAATAACTACATGTAAGCTTAGTTCCTGACTGGGATTTGGCTTTATAAACTAACTACAAGGCTTTCTTGACTGACTTTGAGAAGCTGATCCAGCTGTGTCTTAGATGGAGGGGTAGAACTGATAGTCAAGACCTTGCAGCCCAAACACTAAATCCAGCCTGGTGATGTTTTACTCGGATCTGTTGTCATCTTCTGAGTGTGAACTGAAAGCAATTGGGGTTTTTTTGTTTGGTTGGTGTTTTCTAAAGCAATTCATGTGGCTAAACAGGACAGAACCCGTGATCCCCAGGGAAAAGCTACAGAATATCAAACCCCATGATTACAAATGTTGGGGTTTTTTGCTCTTAGGAAGAGAGGACAATCTGGGTTTTGAGAGCTGTGTTTGGTTTTTGGTGCTGCCAGCACACCCTGCAGCCGTTGGGAGTGGTTGGGTTCATCTTCAGTTGAGAAAAGCCAGCTTTTCATAGCCAGCTTCATCTTTGCAGAGAATTCCCCTCCCCAAGCTGAGCTATTCTCTTCTTAACTAAGGACACCGTGCCAGAATCTGTCAGGAAGAAATATAAGAAAAAAAAGATCCAGAGATGTCCTTCTGTTAGTTCATTAATGAACTGTAATGGAGTATTCATAAAACACTTTGTCCTCTTCCAGATGAAAAATGATATAGCAGAAAGAAAAAGGAAAAAAAAAAAAAAAGAAAAAATAAAGGCAGTATTTTGTGTTGAGAAATAAAGACTGAAAAGCCAGATGGTCGATTTTTCAGAATTTACCTTTTGAGCTTTTGTTTCTATCAAAACGGATTTGCTGATTTATCTGAGCTGGGATCCAACCTTTCTCCCAGAGATGATATTGGCAAACTTTTAATTTTTGCTTCTAATGGTGGATTTTTTTTTTTTTCCCCCCCTCCACTCAGATGTTTCCATGCTCTGCACGTAATTCCCCATTAACGTTAATGGGACTTAAATGGGCGACTCCCTCAGGAACCCCCGTGTCCAGTGTGTGACTGGATCACCTGTTTGCTATCCTGTGGTGTGTGACAGTGTTTCTGACTGTATCTGGCAGGTTTTTTTTTTAAGTGAGGGTGTTTCACAGCGTTGGATGCCGTGGAGGAGAGGATCTGCAGCATTCACTGGGATGTACTGAGCTTAACTGGGTTATTTTGGCCAAAAGAAGGAGAAGCACGTGATGGTGTCCATGAGAATTTCCTGAACTGTGTTAGGAATCACTTATTATCATCACCTCTGCATGTGTCTGCGTGTGTATATATGTATTTATTTATTTATTTATTTATTTTCCTCTCCTGTTGAACCAGATTTGATGTAGTTACAGTAGTGTTGCCATGGTGACCCGAAGTGACAGCTGTTATTTCGTGTTCCTCGGAGGACTGTGTGATAATGATGGTCATTTCCCCAAGGGGAATGGTTTGGTATTAAAAATAAATCTGGAAGTAAATGAACAGGTAGCATGTAAATTAGGGGAAGAAAACCTGTTCTCGTTAGCAGCAATTAATCAAGCCCTGTAGGATTCTAATGGGGGGGAAAGCCAATTTCAGATGGAAATCTCTTGTACTACATGAATGTAAATGAGCATTGTGTTTGCTGTAAGGAGGATGCAAAAAACCTTCGTGTTTCATTATGGTGGTTTTCTGCTTACACTTGACTGCCCAGTCCCAGAGTAGGAAATGTTTCTCCTTGGGCTGAATCCTGAGGAATTCAAAAAACCCTGCTGTCCTGCTTTCAGATGAGGCCAACTGAAAGAAAGATTTAAAAATAAAATAAAATACAGACCTACCATTTCTGACCCGTGAGTGCGCATAGACACACTTGCAGGCTTTCCCTGCTTTTTGAGCGTTGCCACAACTGGGATTTCAGCGTAGAAATCCCAGAACATCACAAAATGGGTGATGGAAAGCGCTGTTAGTAGTTGCTGTGGCTTTGTGTGATGATGCCCTTCTTCTGAGGGAAACCTAAAATTTCCTCTTGGTCTTCCTGCCTTGGATTAAGCATGTCTGCAGCTTTGAGTCAAAAAGAATCTTTTACTGGGGCTGGTGTAGCAGGGCAGTGTTGGATGCTGGGAGTGGCTGTAATTCCAAGAAAAACCCCTGTCGTGTCACCTGCCTGTGCTGTCATCTCATCACGCACAGTTGTTCTGCACCATTTGCTCGTGGGTTTTCCTGCCTTGTGCTACTGCTGAACCCCCCCTCAGATAGCTCAGACACACTCACAGAAGTACCTGGTTTGTTGACTCTCCCTTAATTCTGTTCTACATCCAGTTACAGCCTCGCCTCCAGGTTTTACTTTTTTTCCCCCCTGCTGCATGATTCTGAAAATTGTGGGCAGTCCCTTCTTTAGTTCTCTTGGCAAAATGAACTCCTGCAGGCTGGATACTGCCCTGGCAAACCTAGTGATTGCCTTTTCACTTGGAGAGGGGATGTAAGTGTAATGTCTGTGGAAGCTGAAGATAGCTTTTGTAGAACCATGGAATGGTTTGGGTTGGAAAGGACCTGAAAATCACCTGGTTTGAATCCCCTTGCCATGGGCAGGGGATTCCACTAGATGAGGTTGCTCAGGGCACCATCCTGTCTGACCTTGAAGACTTTCAGGGATGGGGCAGCTCCATCTCCTCTGGGTAACCTGTACAAGTGTCTCAGCACCCACACAGGGAGCAATTTCTTCCCAATATCTATCCTAAACCTCCCTGCTCTCCATTTGAAGTCATTGCCCCTTGTCCTAGCGCTCCATGCCCTTGTCCAGAGTTCCTCTCCAGATCTCTGAAGCCTCTTTAGGTACTGGAAGGTGTTAGAAGGTCTCCCCAAAGCCTTCTTTTCTCTCTGGAGTGTGAGATAAGGAGATAAAAGTCTATTCTTCTCTGTCTAAACTCTCAGTCAGTGCTGGGGATGAAGTGATGGTTGTGGATTGTTTTGACACGCAGATTTTATGTTCTGCCAATCAAAAGGAATAAATGAAGGTGGGTTGATTATAGTGTATTAATAACTTCTCTGTGAGAAAATACTGAATAACAGAGAAGCAAAAATCAACCCCTTGAAAGCTGAAGTCTGGTAATCTTAAGTGTGAAATCCACCATGTTTTCAGAAGTGGTGGTGTTAACATTGCAAAAGTCTTATCCAAACGTGGAGCACCTGTCTCAGTACTTTAAATTCAATATTGGGATGGTTGGGAGAGCTTAACTTTTAATTAAAGTTATTGGTTTCAGCCTGAAGCTTAATGGCCAACATATGAGAGGGAAAACAGGAGGGCCAGTGATCCCTTCACCTCCGAGAAGCTCCTTCTCCTCTTCTGGATTTTATGCCCCATCCTGGGAGTCAGAGCGTGGGTTTCAGCTTTAGGGTTTTGCTCAGTTCAATATACAGGTTTTCTGTTAGAAATGAATGTTTTCTCCATCTTCTGGCATCCTGTTTCCAAATGATGGAGGGAAACCGTGCTGAGATTGGGTCAGAAAGGGGAGCAGCCACTCACACGGGAGGTTGTTGTTCAAAGGATATGTTGTAAGGAATGCGTTCCCTGTGTGCTTTTATGAAATGGAATTACTTCGTGCTGTTTAAAAACAAGCAAACAAATGAAAAAAACAAAAAAACAACTCCCTGTGTTTAAACCTGTGAAAATAAGCAAAATAATCGTGCTACAAACATTTAGGCCAAAATCTGATGGGAGAAGTTGTTGTTGTCTCATGGGGTGCAACTGCTTGCACCCCATAGAGCATAATGATGCTCTTGATAATATATTTACATCCTGACGCATGTTTATAAGGCTGGACTGGGATTTTTTGCCTCAAAGTACATTTGTTTAGTTGTAGCTTCTTAATATCTGTTATATATGGCACTAAAGAAATTTTGAGGTAACACACCTGTTCATGAAACACGTTTGAGACACAAACTGTAAGGCAGAACTCTGTTTTGGGAAGGAAAAGCTAAAAAAAAAAGCTAAAATAACAGGGTTGGGGTTTTTATCCCCTGTTTGTTTGATTTAATTTTGTTGGGACCGTTCGATAAGTTTTCATATCAGATGCCTTTTGTTAACGTTCATTTCTGAACAAGAAGTTGTCAAAGGCCCTGCTTAAAAGTGCACCCATGCACTTTGTCCATGGTATTAGAAAGACCTACGAGTGATGTCAAACCAAACACAATAAACTCCCTCAGTTATTTGGCCTGTTAGAAGCAATAAAACATGGACAAGTTTTTAAGCAGAAGGGCTTCTGTTTGGCTCTGGGTGTGTGTGTGTGTGTGTGTGTTAAGGTTTGGTTCCCTGTTCTTGTTGTAGGCTTTTGACTTTGGGGAATATTTGTCCCTTCGTGGCATTTGCAGTTCCACTGTGATCTTAATTAGATGTTGTTCCTGTTGCTTTTCAGTTAACCAAGGGCACCTGTTTCTCTGCTGGGAGGTGATTTACCCAGGCAGCCAGAAAAACCTTTTTAAAGATGTAAAATGTGCCTGTTAAGCACTGGCTGCCTGCAAGGAGCTATCCTGGAGCCCGCAGGTGGCAACTTCATATAGAGCATAAAATGCTCACGTAACAGTTCCAGTTTATTGAGCAATTTAAACTAACTACTACGTGTATTTGGGTTGTTTTCACGCCCAAAGAGCCTGCGTTTAACGGGCAGAGCTAAAATATAAAATAAAAATGAAATCTCGGCCTTGTCTCAATGTCCAGAATTGGTCACTGGAAACATAAGAGAGTTTCCTTCACCGAGAATGGATAAATAATTCATATTTTAATTTAAAAAAATCCTCTGTGATTATTTTTTCTTTTTTAAATACTGACTGATTAGGCACTTTGGGAGTGGATATGTGCAGAATTTTCTTGCAGTGTTTAAAAAGGCTGAATTGCCGTGAATAGCTTTTGTTCTAAAATGGTTCCTCGGTGACAGAGGGGGTTTGTATGTTTTATAATGTACCGTAACAAAAAAAATTAACATGAAAACATGAACTACAAAGCTCATGAGATCCAAGGGTGGCAAGTTTATCATTGTTAATGTTGCGTGTGCATTCAGGAATTTATGGGAATATTCTAAGTTGTGTGATATACTGCATGAAACATAAAACAGGCATAATTAAAGTTCCTCTAGGAGCTTCATAGTTCTAATATTTTAACTTCTCTGTGCTATTTCCCCTTATTTCTTTATGTTAATGTTGACTAGTGTCCATTTTTTGTAAGTATCTGTGACTAGAGGTTTACATCAATCATTATCTTTAATTACCTTGGAGTATTATGCTCAGTAGAGCCACTGTTGTATATCCTGCAGTTGTTTATAATGCTCTGCTGATTTACAATTATTAAATTATATTGCTGGGGGGTGGTGGTGGTGGTGGGATGGGTAGATTTTTATTCTTCCAAGCATCTGACTTCAGTAAATGTGTAATTGTGTATGGAGCGAAGCACTTCATCCTTGCCCGGGGAATGTCTTGAAAATTCGGGGATTTAAAGGGACTGTGCAATATTTAGGTTGCTAAATATTTCAGGATGCGTTATGTGAGTAAAAGGATTTTCTGGAGATACACAAAGTAGGTGTTTTTCCTTGGATCTAATTTGATGTATTATTTTTTTGAATAGCAGCTAAACCACCTTCCACATCAGTCTGAACTGAAGACACTGTCAACATGTTTTGGCTCTCACTGCTTGGCCATGGATAGTATGAATTAATTTCCTTTTAAATGTGCTGGTTTTTCCTGGTTCTGTGAGAAACACAACTTCAAACAGCGAATAACGATCTTAGTTTTTTTGAGAGTTGTAATATATCACAGACATGCCTACTATTTCTCTTAGTACTGGTAGAATTAAACCTTAAAATTACCCAGCTGCACTCTGCTAATTTTAATAAGGCAATTCTTTAAGAGGGGAAAAAAAAAGGGAACCGACCAAGATGGGAACAGTGTTCCTGCTCTGTCCTGGGCTGTGTTGGGTGCTCACTGCAGGGAGCGGGTGGCGACATGGAAGTGGCTGTTGTTGACCCTCTCTCTCTGATTGCTCAGCTGTTAATTGTGGCAAATGGCAATTTTATAGATGCCAGGGTTCAAGGTTCCCAGGCCAAGCCACGCTGTATTCCTATATTAATCTCGGAAGAGAGGGAAGGTGAAGGGCTGGGAGCTGCTGCCCATTGGTTTAAAACGAACACGGGATTTTCCTTTTCAGCCAGGGCTGAGGCAGCGTTGTGGAGAGAGCAAATAGGGCTTGGTTCTTTTTTTTTTTTTAAATATAATAGGCAGAAAATGTCCACAGGAACATCCATGTTTCTATGGTTACAGGAGTGTGTTCTCTTTTGGACTGTAAGAAGGATAATAAATGGATATGGTGGTCCTGTACTATACCCAAGGTGCCAAAAGGGAAGCAGGAACATTTCATAAGGTTTTTAAAATCCTTGGTGTCTCGGACCAGGGAGTGCTTTTAGACTTCTCTGCTGGTCTTGGATTGCATTAAAGTAGGACCTTTTCCTAAAGAATATTAATAGCTAGGAAAAAAACCATGATAATAATAAAAGCTAATAAATACATTCTTTCTTAAAAGGTTGTATTTCTTGTAACTAAATACAAAAAGTTGAGGTAATTTTACAGTTAGACTTGATCTTAGAGATCTTTTCCAGCCTAAGTGATTCTATGATTTTCTTTAGTTTGCTGTTGAGTGAAATCAAGAAAGAAATCACTAGAAGATGATGAAACCTCAATCAAAATTTTGTAAACTTTTATATGTTAACCCTCAATGGAGAACATATTGGCTACAATCCTCTGTCATCTTTTTTCTTTGGTCTGATAGTGGCAGAAGGAATTGAGAGTTGAAGGTTTTTTGATTCCTCTTTGGTGGCTCCAGCGTTTCAGGGCTTGGGGATACACTCTTGGCCATTCCAGTCAGGCGCACTTTGCTCTGCATTCCATGTTAGCTAATTTTTCATGCCTGCAATTCAGATATTATTTGCTCAACTCCCAGTTAATGAAGTCTTGCAGAGAACAGAGTTCACTACTTGAATATATTTGGGTTGCAATTTTCTTGCCATTTGGCTTGAAAGGATGGGATTCGAGCCGGGACACCTGTAAGTTGTAACTTAAAAGTTACTTGCAAGTAAATAAATTGTAACCTACACAAACTGCATCACTCTGCGGGGTGGGTACCTGGTCCTGGAATTCTCTCTGGTGTCATGGCTGCTTAAAACTGTGTCTACCCAGGTGTGTTTCAGGTGAAGATGGAGAAGACCAGAGCAGCACAAACCCAGAGATTCCCCTTTAGAAACTGCCAGGAATGTGCACAAACAGTAATAACATATAATCACCCATGTAGTCCAGAAAACACATCATGGGGGGTTTGCTTTATGGGCTATTTACTACCATAAAAATAGGAGGTGAAAGAGGAGGAGGAAGAAGAAACCCAACTCTTTGGCTTCTGGGAAGTGTATCTTTTAATTTCACTCCACTGATAACTCAACTAAATTTTATTTTGTCAGCAAAAGTAGAGGCACAAACCAAACCAAATAACTGTCTGCACTATGGCAAGTATTTTATTTCCTTAGAAATAGCTGCAGGAGTTTATTTTTTAATTTTTACCGCCTGTAAAATAAAGATATGCAGAGGATACAGTCAATTTTTCCAATGTGGTTATGCTGAATGGAGATGAATTCAGAACAAAGCTGGGTCAAGGGTAGGAATTAGAGTTTTTCTGGAAGCGGAAAGTAGTGCTGTGCTTGCCCAGAATGAAATATTACAGGGTTACAGTGTTGACAGAGGGATCTGACATGATGCTGCTGAGGTTGATTGGATTATAAAGGGTTTAAGTAGTAATGGGATTGGAAAGTACTTCTTCAATGAAAAGACAGCTGTAGAGGATTTTGAAAGGAAGGTTTATAGGGTTGAGTCAGTTCAGCCTGGGGGTCATAGCCTTGCCCAGAGTCGGGGGGTTGTAGGGGGGCAGGAATCTCACTGCTTATAAAAGAAGCAGAAATGCAGACCCTGAGCCCTTTATTTAGGAGGGGTTATGCAGACTTTAACAGAAACCCATATAAATGCCTAATTTTTTTATTTTTTTTTTAAAGTCTACCTTTAGTCTTACCCCGTGCTTGCAGTAATTCCAAGTGTGCTTGGCAAAGGGAAAGTTTTAAGAGAAAAGGAGAAAGTGGTGTAGGGTGGGTCAGTCCTCAAGCCCCCGTGAGGGGTGTAAGAGCTCGTGTTTTCCAGGCACGATAGTCCAGATAGTGGGATGTGGAAAAAGTGGTGGGTTTTTGGACTGCCCGGATATAGATGTGTGTTTAACTGTGCCTGGAACGGAACAGCATCAGCCAGGTGATACAACAAGTGTAAGGTGAGACATCTTAACCAGGAGAAAGATGTGCAACTGCGGTGTGGGAGAGGCCTTGCAAATGGAAGTAGATGTGTCCTTCTGCTCTGGACTCAATTTTATGGCCAGTAGGAGGGAAAAGAAACTATCCTTGAATACTTCTAGCTGTTTGAGGCCGCAGGGAATGTCAGCACTTAGCAGATATGTGATGTATGCCTTAATTTCTTAATTAACTTTGCTAATTCTATTTTCTCCTTCAGACCAGCACTTACCTTGCACCATCTAAGTTTGTAACTGGGCAGTACCCTCGCTGGTCTCTCCTGTAAGCTTAGTAGATACTAAAATACCACAGATATCCTCATTCAGGGGATGGTTTTGAAGGAACCTGTCACTGCCACTTCTCTTTGGGCAACCAGTGATGCGAGGTTCAATTTTTTTCAAGTCATTTGTTGCATTCAGCTCAAATCATAGCTTGAAATGATGTGTGATTTGTCCACTGGAGACAAGATCTCTGCTTTTCAAGGTTAGTGTTGCTCTTTTAAGAATCGCTCCAGATCTGTTAATTTTTTTTTTTTTTCCCCAGCATATCCAATAGGATTTCACACTAAAATGGGAAAAGTGCTCATCTTCCATGTTGCTTGGAGGCTGTGGACTGTTTGTCCTCTGTAAAGAAAATGCTGAACAGGCAGAGACATCAGTGTATGATCAGTCCCTGTAAATTCATGTTTCTCTTGCTTATGTGCATCCTTACACCCACGTTTCCAGGAGCTGATAATCCAAAATACTTGATGGTCCTGATTTTCAGCGATAAATGTCCTACTAACCACAGTTCAAGGAATTTTGTCATGTGGTGTATTTGCTAGTTCAAGTCAACTATTTGCTTACTGATCATAAATGCTTAATTATTTTCTTTCCCTTTTGTTTCTTGAAAGAGGTAAATAAACTAGATCGAATTTGGCACCGGATATCCAGTTTTTGATTTCTGTGACATCCTGTGGAGTTAAGTAGGCAGAATTTGTTGTTTAAAACCTCAGGTCAGTTTTCAATTTTACAGCCTTTGGGCTTGATAAATGTCCCTCAATGGAAGAGAAGGAGCAGTGGCACCGTGTGTTGTACGCAAGCTGCTGCTTGTGTTCTCGTAATTCCCTTCTTTATTTTCTGGTTTGCATGAAAAAGTTCCTTCCTTCAGAAATACTTGTTGGAAAATAGACTTGACATAAACAGTGGGAAGTTAGGTAAAACAAGGTTTAATCAAATCAAATTGGTAAATCAAATACTTTTGCACCGATTCTTCTGCTCTCCTAATATCTCTCTGAACATCTTCTTAACTTCACCTAATTAGATTGTTGTGGGTTTTTTAATTAAAAACAAACAAACAAAACAAACCAGCCCGAAACCACTGTAACCTTGTACATAATAACAATTAAGAGACTTTTACTTGTACTCCCGCTGCTCTCCATGTGTGTGTTTTTGTTATTGTTGTTGTTTTGTTTGTTTGTTTTGGTTTTTTTTTGTATTTTAACAAATGCACTCAATATATTTGTGACAGAGGGTTGCAGGCTCATTATGATTTAACGGGAAGGCTTTGGAATGGTCGTTATTATTGTACAAATGCAGTGTGTGTGGATGGAAAAAGGGATGAAATAATGTTTGCCACCTTTCTGACAGATTGATGCACGTCTCGTGTAACCTTTAGGCCAGACAGCTTGGAAGTCTAATGAGCCTGAATTATTCAGAAGCCAGTGAAGATGAGTCTGATAGTGGGAGCATGTATTGATCTGGCAGCACTCTTTCTGCAGTGTTGAGCTTCCAAAATCTTTAATAACTTTAAAAATAGGCTTTGATTTAAAAAAAAAAACACAAAAATCAGATGGCTTTTTGTCAACCTTTGCTAAATGTTAATCTAGAAAAAAAAAGAACCCAAACTGACACAAAAGCCCTCAAACAAACAAAAAATAACTTTTTTTTTTTTTTTTTTTTAAACCAGAGTAGCTAACAACACATCTGACAACTATCTTATGTCCTTCTGCAGAAAAGATCCATTTCTTTAAGGCAATTACTGGCTTCTCTTTCAGATAAGGCACAGGTTTATTGAGTTCCCCGCTGTTGCAATTACAGTTCTCAAGAACAGAACAGATTACTACGTACGAGGAGGAGCCTGGATGATGGAGTGGATTGCAGTGGAAAGTAGGAGAAAGATATTGCAGCGTGGTGGGGTTTGTTTGGTGGTGGGTTTTTTTTTTTTTGGTGGTGAAGAAACTTCAGTGTTGCTACTGATCAATTTTTTTTGCTTGGTGGCCAGACAGAACCAACCTAATTCTTGCACGAAACTAGTGATGTGTGCAGCTGCAAAATGGATTTCTTTCTTTGATATGGAAAGCACTAAGACCCACCCTTAGCTTAAAACACACTTTCAAATTTCCAGCCCGTAATGAGAAAGGCAACTGATGCCCCTTTCTGCAAAAGTAATGTTTATTGTGTAAAATGGCAACACTTGAGGAAACGTGTTCCTGTTTTCAGCAGCATTGGATAAAATGTCCCTGCTTATTGCATTTATCAAAGATTATTAAATGTTAGGGACCCAAAGAGGGGCTCATTCATATGCAGACACTGTGCTTCCAGGATTAGCATTCCATTCCCAACCCCAACTGCACCAGGATTGCCTTGTGGGACTGTTGCTTTTGGAAGGTGAGGATAATTATTTTAAAATATGTAGGAGGCACGTGTTGTGTTTTTTTTTTTTTTCCCCAAACTGTGTCATCTTAAATGACTTCTCTGGGCATGTATCCTCTTTTTACAACTGATAGGTAGCCTTGTGTTTTAGAGTAACTGTGCCTTGGTGAAAACTGCTTTGTATTCCCGTGCTCCACCCGTATTCTGCTTGCTCAAGTTACAAGCTTATGCTAATATTTTTCGTTCCCTCACTGCTCTGCAGGGCTAAAGATTTTAGTCAAGGTTTGGAAGCCCAGCTTAGCTCTTTGTGCAGGAGTTATGCCTCTGCTCTAGGTAACTGCAAGTTTCAGGGCACAACATAATTTTATATACAGCATTTTTTTTTCTAATCTCAGTTTGTCTTAATTATTTACTTGACGGAGTGTACTTTTAAGTGCTGTGTTTTTAGAAAGAGAGAAAATAGTGTCTCTCACAGCACAAGGGTGCTGCAAAATGAATCCATTGCCATTATACTGAGATGGATCCATTTGGGTCAAGTGGCCTTGAACTAGTGGGAATTTTTGCCAGTAAAATAAGCAAGTCTGTGCAATTGTGGAAGGTGGATATTGCTCCACGGAAGTCAGCTGTACTGTGCTTTAATTAAAAATAAGACAGCTGAATAATCTTATGTTGGCACCCTTATTATTTCTGTGTCATTGAAGTGTTAAATAGGGACAAAAATCTCTGCCTGCTTTTGCTACAGGGTGGGCAGTACTGCCAATGATGTCGTAAATGTGACTCCAGTCCATCACAAATATCAAATATAATGGATCCTTATCAAGTGTAATGGTACATTTCTCATCCATCACCCATTGGAGTGCCTTTATTTTGGCCCTCAGTAGGATGACTGTGCTGTCCTGTGTCCTTCATCTCCTCGCCACTCTTGTCCACTGGTTTTGTCCTTTTCTCTCCTCGCCCTTCAGCCCAATTGCTGTATCAACAGTTTTTATCAACTCCCTAAGTCTAGATCTTGCTGTAATTCAGTTCAATTTTAGTACTACTTAAACTCTAATCAGTCAATTTATCAGCTTGTTAACATTAAGGCTGGCACTTCTATAGAGGCAGCTGTTGTGTGCTGTAACCCTGAAGATCCCCATCATCTCTTGGTAAATAAGATTCAGTGAACAGTTTTAAAAGATAGTAAATACTGTTGGTGTTTTCACTTAAATTAATCTGTTTAAAGATTTTTTTTTTAATTTTTTTTTTTTAACTTATATCCTTTGTATATAGTGTAAACTTGCAATCTGGCAAATGATTCTGTGGCTCTAAACTAAGGAATAATATCATCTGTCTAAGCCATGGTGTTTTCAGGGTGTGTTGGGGAGTGACACAGCAGTGGTGAGGCTTTAATTTAGCAATGACCAGATGAGCAGTTGCCTTTATGAAATAGTGCAGTGCTTAACATGAGATGCAGGCCTTAATATCTCCTTCAGTCAATACCTGGTTGGTGGAATTGAAATCAATAAGTACTTTTTTTTTTTTTTTCCTGAACTAGGCAGGATATGTGGTTGCACTCGTGTTCCCTCGAAATACTATGCTTTGGTAAATATTGAGAGTGATCTGCTGCTGCTTTAAATGCACATCATGTCTGTTTTATTACTGACAGATGCTGCTGAAATCGGAGGGATTTAACCTGTAAAACTAAGTGCTTAGCTTTATTTATTTCAAAATAAATATTATTATTTACAGACTTCACTCAACTGGCAGTCTGGATGCCATAAAAACGGAGGAAAGACTTCACATGTCTTAGCAGGTTTGTAGCCATTAAAGAGCTTAGTGAACCCTTCTACTTAGAGATGGAAAAATTAGTTCTGTTGAGATCTCAAATGCAAATCACTTCTACGTGGCTCTGCTATATAAAACTCCCGTCTGCACATAGCACAACAGCATGGTCTTCTTGATTACTTAGTACTGCTGGCATCCCCTCAAGAGTACAGCTGCAGTAACTTCTGAGACAGGTTTCCATTTTCTGTAGAGATAAAACATAATTATTTTAAACGATTTTGCCGGTTCCCGGATTCTTTCACAAACTCACGATTTTCTTTTTGCGTGCAAGTGGAATATGCGAGTGCAGAGTTCACCATATTTCAAATGTTCCCTGCGCTGCAGTTGGGCTGTCAGGCCATTGGGTGTTTTGGCCACGTGTCTCTAATTAGACGGATAATCACTCGAACATCGCCCAAAGTTTTACTTTGGGAATTCGGCTCTTACAAAACCCGTTTTGTTTTGGTTTTTTTTTTTTTTTTTTTTTTTTTTAATAATTAGTTTATTTGCATTCTCTTTATGCCTCGTTAATAAATCATGGCTCGGCAGTTCCCAGCCCACAGCTTTGATGTCTCGGCGGTTCACAAACAGTCCCGTTCCCTGTTGGCGTTTGAAACGCGGCGTCGTGGCGGTGCAAGGAATCGCAGCGTGGCTGGGGCTCGAAGAATCAGCGATTCTCAGTATCCTGACGTCCTAATGAACGACTCTCCCCCTGTTCATATGTGGTTTTTCATTAAGTGAGCGAGGTGAGGTCATTAGGCGGTGAATCCCTGGTGGCGTGACCTCGCGGTGGAACTCTGGCAGTGGCTATCGGTGCTTTATGGCATCTGTTCCCATTGATTTCCATTTATTTATTTATTAAACGCCAGGAAATGTGTTTTCAGCCGAGGAAGAAGGGAACAAACACTTCGCTTCTGGGAAAGTGCAGTTTGGGAAATATTCTTCTAACGAGGGAGGAAAAAACCACAAACAAACGGGGAATTTGTGGGAATCAAAGAACTTAAGGAGAAGCATTGATTGTTGTGGAATAATTTGACGTATGCTTTGACTTGTTTGTAGGTTGGTATGTATCAGAGAGCTGAGATTTCAGGCTTTTCTTTTGGACCCCTCTCTTTTCCTTGAGGCCAGCTGAGCTGAGTTGCTTCTCACCTCCTGCATGTATGCAAGATGGAAAGTTCCTCTGAAGGAAGTTGTTTGCAGTGGAAATAGAATGCTTTATACTGTTACTACAGTTTCTTTTCTCTCCTTTTTGGTGTTGGGTTCATGGTTGAGACATCCCTCCCTTTTGCTGTAGGCAGATGGGCCCATCTTCTCAGTACGTGTTTTCCTACAGCAGAAGGAGAAATTAATTCTGTTCTTTTCCATAAATTCAAATACGTACCACCACTTCACGTGCAAGAAATCACTCCACTCAAAAGGCCTCTGCAGCTTGAAGTGGTTTAAGGCCTGTAAATCCTTTAGGATCGAGTTCATTTACCTAAATATACTCCATACTTAATAAGAATTGCTTCCTAACACTTCTGCACTTGGGGCAAGAGGAACATGTAGGACTCTTTCAGCTCCATCAATGAACTTCTGCCTGACCTTTGACGTAATCCTGCTTTGCTGTAGCTTCATTGTATATGGAACGGGGTAAAATATCAAGAGCTGCATCTCATTCACAGGAGCACTTTGAAGTTAAATTCCCCATTATAGAACGTTTTTAGATCCCTGGAGGGAAAACAGCAGAACTGCAAGCTGCTAGTCGCTTCTATGATGCATACGTGAAGGAGAAAAGGAAGTTACATGTACATTGTGTGATGATAAACATCATCCAGTGGACTGAGTCGAAATGCAGTAGCTGAACAAGATGTGTCAGCTCATTCAATAGTATGAAATTAAGTTAGAAGCAGGTATTTCTTGGAAAGAATTTGAAACAAAAATAATTATGGAAGTGATGCTGATCAAAGGAAATACTTGACACAAGTACAGGGCGGTTCGTATGTGTGGGCACAAAGGGCATGCCTTGCTTCCTACATGCTCTACATTAAACCTCTTTCCTGCATCCCCATTAACCAACCATTCCTACAACTGGAAGGGCAGGAGAAAATTCAAATTTTTTCTCTACAATAGTGGCTTGGCAAAAGAAACAGACCCAAACCAGCCCCTCTGTTGAAGAAAGGCAGGGAGAATTCAGCTGCCGTTCCTTTTGCCTGTGCTGATGGACCAGAAATCAAGGGTGTGGGTTCACCTGCAGTGCCACGTGTGTCCCTGGCTGCAGGTGACAGTGGGAGGACACGAGGGAGAGACAAGGTGAGAAGGCAAAGGCAGGTACAGCACAAACCCACGGGAAAACAGGTAAAGGTGTTTGTTTGTAGTTCATCAGACCCACATTTCAAATCACTGAATGGCATGCTCTGTGCAAGGGCAAGGTTTTGTGCTCTTTCCACGTGAGCAGGAAGCAAAGAAGTGGCCCAGCTTTGTTTCAACCTCTCTGCCTCATTGCTGTGTGTGCTTTTAATGGCTCTGAGCAGCTTCCTTAGGTTAATGCTAAAATGAGCCATGGACCAGTGTGCACAGCTTAAATTTAAATCACTTAAATGATTAATGTTTAATTTGTTCTTGCAATTAACTCATTCTCAGTGGCAGTGGTGCCGAGAGATAGGACTTGTTTGTTATCACTGAGCTGTTGGTGTTCATTGCCATAAAATGCAATAAGAGCTGATGTGTTTTTGAGTCAAAAAAAGGTTAGCTTGGTTCTGCATACTGAGAAAGTTCAGTGTAACTGCAGTATTGCTTTTTAAACAGGAACTGGTTTACAGAACTTCTGTTAACTATTTAATGAATGTATTTATTGTCAGGGAATTAAAAAAAAAAACAAAACACCACAACAAAAAAACAACAACAAATTAATAACAGGCATAGGTAATCTCCAGATAATTTTTCTTTTTTGTTTCCATTTCAGTGGAACTACTTAAGGAATTAAATTATCTGGGGATAGAAATTTCCCCTTTCAACCCAGTATGAGTAGGACTGGTAGAACTAAGATGCTGAAATCTGCTATAAACCGGGCTTTGCTACCCTGACATGTAGCAAGAGGAACATCCTTCTGTACTGATTTAATAATTGTATTAACTCAGGAGTGGTGAACTGCCTTCCCCCCCTCCTCTGTATTGAATTTTAAATCTGTTCTTCCCAGTCTGTATCAGGAAAATCTTACCGGTGCCAGCAGCCTTTAGCTACACCTGAACTGACCCACAGGAACAGATGTGATACCCTGATCCTTGGCCCTGGAGATGGGAGCGAAGGCAAACTGTGGCCTGTGATTTATTTTTCTTTTCCCCCTCACCTGCTTCTCTCAATCAGGTTCTGTTTCACCTTGGCACGAGTTGTTCTATTTGCAGGTAAGCGTGAAACTTTTCAGGCTATTTGAGCAACTGAGAATTTCAGCTGGTACAGAGAAAAGCAGGGGAGTTGCCAGCCTTTCTTGTATTTGTAAGTGGAAACAGAAAGCAGACACGCTGTAATAATTTCATTAAGCCTGCAGTTTGGTCATCTGTTTGGAGATGGTGAAATCGCAGCGAACGTGCCCAATATGCTTACTCACGAATTCGTAGGTGCTTTCAGCAGGTATCATCCATTCTCCTGCAGGATGACAGGTTATTAGTAACATTTGTAGGGACTTAAAATGCAGAACATGCCAGAAGAAAACATGTCCCTCTGATTTGTGGTGCCCATGGGAGCCATTTTCTTCGGAGGGTCATTTTATTTTGTAATAATTGGATACCATCATTGGTTTGAGCTCCAAGCCACCTGGTATCTTACTTAAGGCCCATGTTTACTGCCTAAGATGACACAATCTTTCCCATTTAGGCTGATTCCTGAAAGTCAGCTGGGTAGCTTAGAGGAGAAAGCACTGCTTATATCAATTGTCTCTGCAGCTTAGTGATCTTCTAAGAAAAGGGTCTTCATATAAAAAATATAAATTGTATGGCTTTAGTAACTCTCAAAATGTTTTTCCTCTACACACAAATACAACTCTTGCTCTGATATAATATTAAAACCCCCAAAATTTGTCCTCATCTTGCAGCTTCATCTGCAATTTAAATGTGTTGCCTTGGTTGAACGATTTCTTCACTGACATCATCAGGCCTCTTGAGTTTGTCCTTGCAAAGTATTCTTTTCTTTTTTTTTTTTTTTTTTTTGAACAAGGGCAGAAAACAAGGTTTTAAAGAAATGTTGAAATCAGTGGACTTGGTCATGACATCAAAATGAACATTTTCTTACTTGGTATTGTCTGTAGCCCAATAAGTGACTTGCTCTTTGAAACTCTGGTGATAGATGTGGAGAGCGATTAGCCAACTAATTAACAAACTGTCATACTTATTAATCACAGAAAGACGTGGCATGTCATCAAAAGGTTGGCTTCAAGCTGCTTGTGAAAACCAGCAAGATCCATTTTTTTTAAAACATTTTTTTAATTGATGGAGAAGGGGATTAGTGTCTGTGGGCTGAAGTCATGGACAGTGACGGGTCTCTCCCACAGCTGAGTGGTTAGATAGCTGGAGTGGCAATCAGAGCCTCAGATTTATGTGGATCTAAACAATTTCAGATATGGCCAAATGAAAAGTTAATAATAAAAAGGAATTCAGCTGTGAAATGAACTTCCACAAAAGGGCTAAACCGGTTTCCCTGCCTTCAGTCCATGATGCAGCAACCACCTCTTTCTCTTTGTAAGTCCTTATGTATAGATTAAAAAGATAGAGGCAAGAGAGGAGGTGACCCAAATGTGCACTGGGATTAGAAGTTTTTATCATTTTTACTAATATTATTATTTCTCCTCATGCAATAATTTCAGGAAATACAAAGAAATAATCTCTGAAAGGCAATAAACAGGAATATATTTCATTTACAGGTATTCTCTCTTAATGTGCTCTTAATAGCATGAAGCAGCATTCACTCATTAAAACAGAAAACCCCTGTGAGTAAAGCTAGATGGAATGACTGCTTTTGTCTGGAATCATAGAATCATTTAGGTTGGAAAGGACCTCTGAGATCGAGTCCAACTGTTATCACAAACCATAAGCTTCGTCATTCGTGGTTTGCTCCGAAGTAAAAGAAATACAGAATTGTCTGGGCCTTTTGCTGAGCTGAAACACGGCACTTACCCAATCTTATACCTAAAGTGACTCCTTCCCATGACTCCTGCAGGCTCTCAAGGTCAGCTGCACTCATTTGATGCTAATGTGCTCTGGAAACCGATGCAATCAATATTAGCTCCCGTGCTTATCTCCTGCCACGGAGTTCCCTCCGCAATTTCCATTCCATTTTACTTTTCCTGAGCCAGTTTAATGCCAAACCAATACATCTTGTGGGGAAAAACAGGTGCATAAAGAAACAATCACGGACTCATTTGGTAGCGGTTACCTGATCTATTAATAACCATTCTGGTAGTAATTATCTGTGTAACAATATACACAGCACTGTTGTGTATAAAGAACAAAACCAGGCTGTTGGTGCTGCCAGACTAATTTATATTGGCAGTGTTTTTTTGGTTTTTTTTTTTTAGCTGGAAACTGCTGAAGACAGACTTAATTAAAAGTACGGTGCATCTTTTTAAACATGAATATTTAATGATCTCCACTATTCAATGCCAAGATCATTTCCTTGGCCTGATCCTCTGCCAACAGGAGAGAAATAACCTATTTAAAACCTCTCAGAGAGAGTTTTACCTGGTTCCTTAGAGAGGCTTTTCAGGACAACCCAGGCCATGACTGTTTTCCAGGGAGACTGAAGATCCAGAGTCTGGCCAGTAAAATGCCTGAGACAGAGGCCAACTCAGAGGAAGATTTTCTGGGCAGGTGGTCAGAAAGATCCAGTTTCCACTGCAGTGTTTTTGGATTTCGTGTGTGAACAGAAGTTCCTAACTCTTTGTGGCTTGTTTCAAAGCAGAGGATGATGTGACAGCAACACTGGGTCCTTCCTTCTGCCTACCCCTGTCCCCTGTGCTTGGGGCAAATGTGGGTGCCTTGGATTTGGATGCTCCCCAGAATGAGTCAGGGGACTAGAGGGCTGCTGAGGTTTTTTTCTGGAGGACTGGATTCCTTATAAAAGGAACAAAAAATTATTCAGAGAGATGGATCCCTCTCCAGGCTGAGAGGGTTGATCACTTGGAGAAGAGAAGGCTCTGGGGAGAACTTCCTGAAGCCTTTCAAAACTTAAAGAGGGGTTTGTAAGAAAGATGTGGACAGACTTTTTAATGGGGCCTGTAGCAATAGGACAAGGGGTAATTGTTTTAAACTGAAAGAGGGTAGATTCAGACTGGATATAAGAAAGAAACTTATTTTTATGATGAAGGTGGTGAAATACTGGAACAGGTTGCCCAGAGAGGTGGTAGATGGAAACATTCAGAGTGAGGTTGGACAGGGCCCTGAGCAATCTGATCTGATTAAAATGTCCCTGATCATTGCAGGGAGGATGGACTTGATGACCTCGAAAGGTCCCTTCCAACCCAAACCATAGTATGAAAAACTGTGTGACCAAAGAGTGAGGGTGGATGTTGTGTCTGGAACGAGTCACTCGGCTGGAGAAAGTTAAAGAACGTGGAGTTTGGTGTTGCCACCAAAGGCAGTTTAGATTTGTGCTCTCCACTGGATGTTTTCTGGCAGGACAATTTCTAAGTCCTAAATCCATTAAAATCCTGAAGGGCAGGGATTGACCACTTGATTAATTTGACAGAGTTGTGAGTAACATCTTAATGCAGTCCTGTGCTGACTTTGTCTTCCATGATGGACTGTTCCAGAGAGCTGACCTTGACAGTAAGGAACCTGAAGGGATATTTGTGTCCATCCATGCTGTCAGGGTATTGCTTTCTTACATGCTGGGGACTGATTTTGGCTTTATCAAATAAAATCAAGCTGAATGTACGATTTGGTTGCCTGCCAGTTTCACACAACGTTGCTCTTTTGCAGCAAGCCACTTCCTATGGAAAACTGCTCATTGATAAAATTGCTTTTATCTGCAAGAGCTGAATGGTCTGACTGCTGAAGAGGTTAGAGGATATCTTCATTTTCTTGAAGGGATTTGCTGGTATGTCTGTGTGAACACAGCACTGCCAGAGCTTCCTTTCACTTCTTCATAGTTTGTGTCTTAAAGGTGCTGGACTCAGGGATGCCACACACACTCTAACGCCAATATGTGGACATCTGATTACTGCTCTGAGGGAAACAGGCCACCTGCTGAAGCAAAACCAAGTCCTCCAGGTTTTCTTGAGTGTGTCTCATGCTTCATAATAGTTGAGGCCAACTACACTTGGTACAACAGATCTGATGGAATCTGCAGGTCATAGCCCGCAGCGAACTCCCAACCCCATGTAATTAAAAACTAAACATTTGTGTTGTCAGTAGTCTCTAGTTGCAGCTGAGGGGGTCACATTTTCCCTTTCTCTGGTCTGTCATTTCTGGCAGTTTGTAAGACCCTCATAGCTGGCCTAATTAGATGATCAAAACTGCTGCTTCGCTCTCCATAGCTTGTACTCTTTCCTTTATCCAGTATTTTCCAGAACTTAACAAAGCAGTAAAAACAGTAATTAGTGATCTAATTGGTTGTAAATAATAATATAACAGAGTTACTGTCAAAATAACAACCACAAAGCAAGATGCTCATTGAGAATCTTTCAGATTCCCAGCACTGAGGTGTTCAAAGAGGCAAATTATATTACAGTAATTTGCATCAAAAAAACACACCCTGTAAATTCATTTTATCCTGCCAGCTGTGACAAGCTGCACTCCTAAGTATGTATCTGTTTCAGGTCTGGTCGCTCGTCTCTCCCGTGCCCTCGGCAAGGTTTTGTCCTTGCCTAATTTTGGATTTTTTTTTACAGTTTGCTGCGCGCCATACTCGTGAGCTCGTGCGTTTTGGGTGCTCTTCTCAGCCTCACAAACCCTGGCAGAAACCTCAGCAGCCCCAACATGGTGCTTCTAGGCTGTTTTCTTTGTCTCTTGCAGCCGGTAAATTATTAATGACGCCGCTGAGGGGGGTGGTCAGGCGGGGTGGGAGAAGATGGGCAGAGGGAAGTTGGGGGAGCCCCAGGCAGCTGGAAAGGGGGGGGTGCAGATGGCAGGGATGCACAGATCACTGACCACCAGGTTTCCCCCCACGTTGAATTCCTTTTTCTGCCTCAGGGCAGGACAAAAGGGTACTTTCCAACAGCAACAGTGAGAAAGGAAACAGATGGATGGAATATGTGAGGGGAGCTTGTGGCAGTGAGAATTCTCCCTTTACAGCTTATTGGTATTTTAGCGTTCTTAATCCTTTTATTCTTCTTGAAACCTCTGAAAATTGATTAAAATGGTATCTGGCATCTGCCCTTGCAGAATTAATAGGAATGCAGCGGGGAGGGTGGGGGTAAAGCACACCTAAAGTTTAATACTTGCCTGCTGGTTCAGGTGCTGCACGGTGCTGATGCCTGGTGTTGGCACACGGTGCTCTCTGTGACTCGTGGGGAACAATGAGGTAATGGAGAGATGGGTCTCTCTCCACCCACCAAAAAGTGATAAATACAACCTTTGGCAGAATCCTCAGCTTGCTCATTTGCCACAAAACCCTTGAGAAATCTCTTGTGGATATGGGACGCAGCTGCAACCAACAGCAGCATTCCCTGCACATATATATATATATATGTATTTTCAGTGCTAGCTGAATTATTTAACGCTTCTCATACATTTATAGACCTTTGCTGTAAGGTGTCAACATTTGATAATATGTACAAAGGATAGTTTAGAAGTATCATAGTTTACCATGTAATCTCTGGGAGAGGGAGGCTTATTTTCCACACATTCCCCCCCCCCCTCCCCTTACCCTTCTTGTAGGTGCTCACACTGAATCTCCAGTCATTTTGGCTATTCCATGGGTAGGGGAATAAAGAAGTCAGCAGTAGGTCATAGCTAAAAGGCATAAATCTCGGGTTAGAGCTGTTTCTTTTTCCAAAATATACTGATTCAGGAGGAAATGTGCCCAATAAGGTTGACTCAGCTGTTTCTTCTTCCAAGGCAACACACCCCAGAGGCTACCCCACCTCAACAGGGTTTTATTCTCCGTATTGAAACGAAGATGATTTTTGTTTGCTCAACATAATCATTGCGACTCTCTTGGCGTCCTTCCCAAGGCTTCTCAAAGCAGAAGTCAAACTGTTCTGACTTGTCTGCTGGAGCTTGTCTGCCATTGCTTTCTCCCCCAGCCCTGGTCGTGGCTGGGTTTCACTAACACTGAAGGTATTTGCAGATACTTTACACCTTTTTTTTTTTTTTTTTTTTTTTTTTAATTTTAAAGGGAAGTTATTCCTTACTGGAATTTGTATGCTAATCGAGCATTTTAACGTAACTTTTTTGTCAAAGTAAACAGGAGGTGAATCCGCTTGAAATCCCAGAAAAAAATATTAAGCCAGGCACCCAAAAAAAAAAGAAGCACGGAGAGTGGCAATTTTCATCCACTGGATTTGTAAAACACCTCTGCGTTTTCTGCTGAGTGCTTTTTCTCAATAGCAGTGTTGTTGGGACATTCAGTGCTTGGATACAGGCAAAGCCTGGTGAGCTGGATGTGTCAGAAGGAAGGCACGGGACAGGTGGCTTGAAAAAGCTGGAAGGAGTTGCCCTGTCGACACATTTGTTTTCCTTGTGCTGTAAAATAAGTCACAGCATACAAGGCGTTGTTAAAATGCGTGAATGCCTCCTTAGATGGACCCTCGAAGATGGTCGTGAGGAGAAGTGTAGACTCTTTAGGTACTGATTCTCTTTCCCTCACCCATGCACAACCTAAGGAGGTTGCCTTTCCTTACGAAATATATTACTTACATAGAAATAAAATGTAATAGTTACATAAAAATAAATATGTTGGCAACATAAAAATATTTGAGGGTTACAAGGCAGGGAAGTTACTTTCATCTTCCATCCTCCCCCCAGGATTCTCGCTGGAGAAGATAAGTGGTGAATGTGTTTATAATTGGTATTTGGATGTGGAATTTGTCTGTGTGTCAGAGCTGAATCATGCAGGTAACTACGTTTGTGACTCTTGCTTGGTTTGACTCACAAGCCCATTGAAATGGGTCTAAGTTAAGCAGTTTGTCTTGTAAAATCGGTTAGAATGTAGCTTCAGGTGGATATTGGGCTGCAAAAGGAAATTTTAAATGTCTTGACTTTTTTTTCCAGCGCCTATCGAGGTGCATGTTTGCTGATCTGTTGGGTGAGGGCATTTTCCATTTGAATGACTGTCCTCGACAGGGCTTGGTCGCTGTTTAGAAAGGCAGAACCTGCCCTCTGCTGGGTTCTGCAAGTATTAAGACACTGATAATTTACAGAGCTTCCCAATAAGACTAGTAAAACGTGGCTTTTTGACGTAATCTATTTTTGCTTGTCTGTCCCAGAGCTACTGAGTTGTTCTTCTGTGTTTCAGGAAATGTATTAATCTAATTCACTGAAAATAAACAAGGGAATAAAGAGCACACCGTGCTTGCCTCAAAGGTGGCTTCAAAGTTATAAATTGCAGATTAAATCTGGATATTTGAGTTTTAACTGGATTGTGTCAAAGGCAACATAAGACAGCAGTCAGAAGGCAGTTTTTAAGGTGGTTTTGGATTAAGAAGTGTGGTGTTTAATGCTGGGGTTAAGAGTCCCTTAAAAATTTATACATACCCAAACCTACTCAAAGCCTGACGTACAAATGAAGTGTTAGGAGCAAAGAGCCAGTTGGAAATAGATCTGGGCTGGTCTTTGTCTTATGAGGGTCATGATCATAAAATGGGGGTGATTAAACACTGGCATAGGCTGCTCAGAGAGGTGGTGGGTGTCCCCATCCCTGGAAACATCCAGGGCCAGGTTGGATTGGGCTCTGAGCAGTCTGATCTAGTTGAAGATGTCCCTGCTCGTTTGCAGGGGTTGGGACTAGATGACCTCTAAAGGTCCCTTCCAACACAAACCATTCTGTGACAGTTTAGGATTGTCCCCTCCTGAGGTGTTACCTGTCTGGTGAGTCCTTTGCACGAGCAGGCTTGTGGGTTTTTTGTGTGAAAAGTTGGGTTAAACTCATTGCTGAGGGCAACAGAGGCCTTGGAAAACTGAAAAGGGCTTAAAAGGAAAAGAATAGCCCAAGGCTTGTATAACAAATATTCTTTATGGGAAGGAGGTTTTTCCTTCAAGAAGAACCCTGTGGTGGATGATGCCCCCTTGCCTCTTTGAGGTGCTCCTTTTCCAGAAGTGGCCGAATCCCATTTTAAAGACAACCAAGGAGCAGATCTCTGTAGCTAAATCCAGCCTGGATTGGTATTTAAGGATCATCAATTGAACTTGGGGTTTGTTTTAGAGGGTTTTTAGTTCGGGTGGTTTTTTTAACCCCCTCCTTTAGAGGAAAACCAACCGAGCAGAGGGTACAAAACAACCCACTGGTGGCTCACCAGCTTCATTTGATTGATTGATTTATTTATATTACAACTTGGTTTTACATAGGAGGAGCTGAGGGCTTTCCTGAACGATTGTTCCTTTTTTTTTTTTCTGCTCTCTGCAAGATGTTGTTTGTATTTAGTTCTACTTCAGCTGATCTCAGAAGGGATCTTTTTAACCAGCTCATTGAATCAGTCTCTCTTTACCCCACCTTGGTAACTACTTTCCACTGCTGTGTGCTGTTGAAGTAAGTCTGTCCCGGGGTCTGCAGGTGGTCTTTGCAGTGGTCCGTGCAGATGTTGACTGGCAGTACCTCTTTGGGATGAACCCACGTTGCTGCAGGATTGAGACAGCCTTTGCTAACAGCAGCACAAATGTTTCTGGTCTCCAGCTGTGGGGAGGGATAATAAGGAGGCAGTCATTTCCAGTTATTCCCAGGACAGAAGTTAATGACTAGCAAATAGCATCACAGGGGAAAGGGAATGTAGAAGTCCTGGCTGCGTGTGTATCTGTTGGGAATCCCAGACAAAGCTATTCTGTTGAGTTAATTTGGTAAATTCTTTAGAAAATTATAATTGGGAAATTACAGAGTGCTGAAATGCCTCCGTGCAACGCACAGAGAGCTGAGTTTGACTCTGTATCTGCCTCTGGCAGTTGCAGGAACAAAAACACACCCAGAGCAAGTTTTTCCTTTCCGTTTATTGAAGCGGCTTGGAAATGAGAGTGAAGAGGCCACGGGTAGCAAGGTAGTGCTAGAAATATTTAAGTAAGAATATCAAAGTATAGATGAAAACATTCAGGAAAGGTTCTGAACAAGTAAGTGATTAAATACATTGGGTTAAAATGCTTCTAATCAAACCCAAATCTTTCGACAGGAAACACCTGAATTTTAAGCTTCTGAAATTGTTATAATTTGTCCTGGACTGATGGTACCCTTAAGTCACAAAGTGTAATAACAGGTAGTTTGGAACCAGCATTAAAGTCAGTTTTTATTTTTAGTTTACTTTATTTCTTCCTCAAAAAAGTTTCTCCATATTTTGAATTACAGTTCCTATATCTTCCTAATCCTGGAAACTGTAATGTGTGCTCTGCTTTCCTACAGTGACTTGGAGTGAAGCCCTCTCCCTCGAGGGCAGGTTTCCCTTAGATAGTAGGAATAAATTCTTGCCTATGAGGGTGGGGAGGCCCTGGCAGAGGTTGCCCAGAGAAGCTGTGGATGCCCCATCCCTGGGAAGTGTCCAAGGCCAGGGTGGATGGGTCTCGGAGCAACCTGGGCTAGTGGAAGGTGTCCCTGCCCACGGCAGGGGAATTGGAACTGGATGGTCTTTAAGGTCCCTTCGCTTCCCTTGGAGGAAAGAGCAGCTTGTGGTGATGGTTTGGCTTGTCCAGCTCAAGTATGGGCCTGCATGGGAGGTTAGAATGGCAGAAAAGGAACTGCAAAATGCAGCTGTGGGAGCAGCTCCTGTGCCAGTCCTGTCTCTGGAAACTGTTAAGTTGGCTTAGTTGTCTTGTAAAAGTGCTATTCAAGTGTTAAAAAGTCACTTTTTTGGCTTAAGCTGGTGCAGAAACATAGATTTCTCTTTGAAGTCCTGGTTGGTGTATTTTAGCAGTGCTGTGTTAAACTAAGTTGAAGAAGCGGTAGTGGTGATCTTAATATCCACGGATATGGGACAATACATGAGAAGCCTTATAGCAACCAGCCACACAATTTTAAGGCTTATTTTTTCCCCTCTAAAAATGTGGCCGACTAATTGTTTTACAGCAGCAAAATCAGAGGTGTCCCTTTCTCATTCCCTGCTCGGTGGTTTGTCATTCGAGTTTGTTGCCTGAGTGTCTGAATAAAGAAAATCTGGCCAAGGACTTGTGCAACGTTTGCTTGCCACATTCATAATGCAGATTTTAGGGCGATGCAGTTGTGTTGCAATTAAAGGTAAGGATTGCATGTAGTCAGGGTTATCTGCTAAACCCCTCTCCTTCATACACCCTTCTCATCCTCTGCAGCAACTTCCAAATTGGGTCGGTATGGAAAGAGTGATGTTTATTGTGGGTATCAGGCACAGCTTGCCTGTATTTTATAACAAGCCTGTTATGCTGTGGATGCTTTCTAAGTGTGTGCTTCAAAAGAGTGTATGAACTAAAAATGCAGAAAGGATTAAAACTCCTTAGTTCCTTTTCAAACTGTGGACTCAAACAGTAACATACATCTCCATCTCCACTCTCTTTTCTGCTCAGGGAATTAGAAGGTGCTTGGCCTCTGTGTCCTGCCAAGGCTTGTTTCAGGATAGGGAAATAATCACCAAAACTGCAAGACTTGGAGCAACAGCTCTGATTTTAAGGACGCTTTCATACAACAGGCAAAGCCAAAATAAGCTTCTTGATGATACTTTAGATTTCTCCTGTTCTAAGTGTGAGGAAACATTGAAACTCATAATAAGCTATTTGGGTTATCTACAAAAAGCAGATATTTGTAGATGAATAAAAAACATTGGTAACTTCTCCAACGTGATTTAAATTTGTTTGATTTTCCATGATGGTGTTACTTCTCCTCTTGCTAGGCATAAATTCACAAACAAATTAGGGTTGATCAAAAGTCACTGGCCAAAGGGCAGCCAGGGAGGATGCTTGTAAGTAAATACATGTAGGTATTAGTCCTGCTCTGAATTTCAAGTGAGCCATTCCAGTGGCTTTAAAGTAATATATCAGCAAAATGTAGAAGTGTTTGTAGAAAGTGGAGGCTGAGTACTGAAAGTCAGCAACTTGGAACTGCTTCCCAGGTGAAGGAATGGTGGTTGAGGAGGAAAAGAACCACAACTGGAAAACAGGGCAACAGACAAACCTTGATTTTTTTTTTTTAGGATAGATGTAACTTATTTCTAGTTGACTAGGTGGGTTATAAAAAGTCTCTCCTTTTTGCACCACCTGAAAACCACAGCTATTCCTGAGCTGCATGGAATAAGCTTCTTGCACTTCATCTGTTCTGTCCTGGAAAGGAGAAGAGCAAAACTGACCCCACTGGCATCTAAACCTGTGGATTTAAGGAGTATTTCACTTGAGATTAGCCCACTAAGCCATTCCTTCTACCTATTTAAACAGTTTTATTCCAAGAAGGACACAGGAGTGCAAATATTATTGTTAGCTGTACTTGGAGGTAGGAACTGTGTATTTCTGTCGCTGGTGAGTTTGTTTTATCAGCCCCTTTATTTTTTTTGAAGGGATGGCAACGTTTTTCTTTAGGAATGCTGTGACCTAAGATTTTGGTTATTCCTTTTCTGTTGGATCATGTTTGATCCCCAAAGAGTTCTTTCCCTCTTGGTTATCCTCTCCTCCCCTGGGTGCCAGGGAAGGTCTGGGTAGCTCAGAAGCAACAGGCAGGAGAAGTCTGGGATGCTTCCCGAGTTATCCTGATGGGTGCAGTTCTGTTTTTAATTTCATCAGTACAGACTGGCTACAGCCAATCTGTGTGATTCTGTGATATGGAAAAACAGCAGTGACAAATTGTTGCACTGATTTCACTTACCAAAACTGGGACACAAACTCACACTGCAGCTAAGGAGGTAAATGGCTGGACTCAGAGCATCAGTCTTTGCCTTATTCAGTGTAAGGATTCAGAGGTAAAGGAAAAGAAAGGGCTTCTGAACCTTGATAAAACTCATCTTTAATTTCCTCAAACATCTTTTTTACTTCCTAAAGCAGATAATATTTTTTAACATCCAAAACACTGACCACTTGATTTGATGTTTGTGGTGATAGTTTTCCAAAAATAATAACATACCAAGCAGAGGAACCAACGTGCCTCAAGCACACAGATTTAGGAACAGTTTTCACTGTGCAGAAACGTATTCCTTTTGGGAGATGCTGCCTTTTGTTTTAACTAATTCTGGGTATTCTGGGCACTTGGGGTCCTGCTGTTGGCCTGTTGCTGCAAGGGGTGAGGAGTAATTTGCTGACAACAGGGGGCAGAGCGAGTTTGTGTTTTAAAGGAAGAGAAATCCCCGTCAGAGCAGTCAATGACTTTTTTTTTTTTTTTCCCAAATGTAAGCCTCGTCTTATGAAAGAGATAATAGCAAGTACTCCTCTGTTTTAAATCTGCTGTGCAGAACTTGTGGATGTTGAAGCATTTCAAAGGCTTGGTTGCTGCCTTAGATCCTCTTTTATAAAGCAGATAAGGCAGTTAAGCTATAAGTTTGTATTTATTTAGGTTGATTCAAAAATCTTTTTATTAACTGTTTATTTAATTTTAGCCACCCAATATGGCTCTGGCAAGCTCTCAGCATACTTCTGGCTGCCTTGACTGTCTAAAGAGACTTTTGGCAGGGTCCTAGGTCTGGGATTTGCACGCTTTTTCCATCCTAACAAGCATGCTTGAGGCGCCTAACCATACTTAGAAAATAAAAAAGGAACAAACTTCACTTAACCATGAAAGGAGTAGGAAGGAAATCTGTTGCTGCCGTTGTTACCTCCACACTCCTTGATCTAATTTGGGCTTCGATGCTGATGAAGTGGCAACCTGGCTTCTATTGCACTTAAAGAAATGCATAAAGAAAGCGTGAAGTGCTTCTGTGTAATTTTTGCTTTATTTCACTTAAAGGGGCAAAGCGCAGATTTTAGGTTGCAGTTGTGATGTTTTTCAGATATCTGTAGTTACTTGACAAGGCGACACGTTGGCTTCTGGAGCAGACTGGAGTCCTCACTCCGTGTTTTGAAGGCTTTTTCTAGAATTTTTGGTTGTTTACTGTGGATTCAGCAGTTTCATGTTCACGTGTGTGTGAACAGTCAACTGTGGAAAATACAGGCAGGTGTCAGAGCTGGGAGTAGCAGCTCACAGGTAACTCAGGGCTTCATAGTCCACAGTCTTGGATTTTCCTTCTCTTTGTGCTGGACTTGGATTTCCCAGCATGTCTGGTGTGCAGTCAGAACACAGACTTCTTTGGTTTTAGCTGAATTATTAGGGGCATTGTTAAGGCAATGGCTAAGGGCAGCCTTCATTTAGAATAAGACACTGGGAATTCCATGTACGTTCTTTATATGGAAATGTTTATACAATATAAAGTTCTGCTTAGCAAAGCAGCTCTTTTTCATCTGGACAGTCTCTCCATACAATGCATCATGCCAGACAATAGATGAAGTGTTTTAATGGTGCTAAGAAGGGGGGGTGGGTGTGTATGTATATACATATCAAAAATATATATTTATATATATTCAGCCACATGCGAAATGTCCTTTCATTTCCTGCCTTTTAAGGGGAGATTGTATCTCAGACCTACCTACCCTCATCAGGATGTGTAGCTCCCACATTTGAATGCCTCAGAGCTCTTTTTTTTTTTTTTTTTTTTAATGGGAGGGAGACAAATTACCTACATGTTATGATGGACAAATCTATCCCTTAGAAGTTGTAATTAAAATTCTGCTACATCTTGCAAAAATTACGGGGAAATCACTTTGAAATTATAATAGCGTGTGTAGTAACTGCTTAAAATGCTGCTACTAATCATAAATTCCTGGAGACAATATTCATCTGATGTCTAAACTTTTGCTGGGTCTCTGTGTAGCAGCGAGAGACACAATGTTTCCCAAAATAATTTTTTTTTTTACTGTTTCGAGTGACTGCAAATAAAAATTGCAAACGTGTTTGTCGTTTGTGCTTACACACATGTGCTCGGAGAAATCCATTCTAGAACTATTTGTTGTACTATTTGCTGCTTTCAGGGATGCAGGGAAGGCGACAGCAGCACAACAGAATGCCCTTTCTGTAATATTTATAATTGTGACAGAAATAATTTAGTCTAGATTGTGTCCCAGTAGTTTCTTCTCACTTTAAGGGAGAAATGGAAGCACCTTACCTACCACATGCACTGCCTAAACGTGGATTCTCTTTATTCAGCTGTCGAGTATCCAGCTCTCCATTTCCCATATTATGGGATGGCTGCCTTTCTGCACTTCACATGGACCCAGGTACTGTAGATATCACTGAAACCTTCATTAAATCAGTGAAGTGTACACTGACACCTCCTGCAGCTCAGATATGAATAAAAACTCCCACACTGAAGTATTTGAAGTAAATATATGCCAAAGTATCACTAACTTTGGCTTTAATTAGTATCTGCTTAAGGCTTTGCCTCAGGTAGAAACACTTTTCCCCAATAGAAAAAGTTATCGTGTAAGGAGCAGAATATCTGTCATAGAACCACAGAGTGGTTTGGGTTGGAAGACACCCCAAAGATCATCCAGTTCCAACCCCCCTGCCGTGGGCAGGGACACCTTCCACTAGCCCAGGTTGCTCCAAGCCCCGTCCAACCTGGCCTTGGACACTTCCCAGGGATGGGGCAGCCACAGCTTCTCTGGGCAACCTGTGCCAGGGCCTCCCCACCCTCACAGGGAAGAATTTATGCCTATTATCCCATCTAAACCTGCCCTCTTTTCACAGTCAGTAGTTGCTGTGTTTTTTTGCTCTTAGTTTCCCCTTGCAGCATGAAGGCACCTTGCTATTTCTCTTCTGCAGCAATAAATGGATCTTGCTGTTGCCCATGGAAGGTATTGAACTTTAAAAAGTCAATATTCAAAAACCAAGGGGCAAAAACGGTCTGTTTTGGTCGCCTAATATGGGCATGAATATTGTTTAATTGGCAAAATAAGGGGTTTATTTCAGGTGAAGTGAGCACCTGTTCCTCTCTTTCTGTGCTGCTGGGGTTCTGTTTGGTTTGGGTTTTGCCTTTTTCCCCTGCACAGAGGGCCTGAATGCCAACAAAAACAGCTTAAAATGGTATTGATGTTCCTCTCCATGAGCTCTCAGATCCCACAGGTAGTTTTTATTTGAACAGGATTCCCTGACGCAGCTCACGGGTTTCAGCACAGCCCGGAGCACACACTTGGGTTTTACTGTGCGTCCCAGGGGCAGGTGTGGGCGCCCTTTATTTTTGACCTGGTGGTTCTGGGGGCAGAGTGAATGGGGGAAGAGCTATGTAAGGCAATGCCTTTGCAATAGGCCTTGAGTGAAGGGGAGCTGGCCTGCCCTGGAGCTGGCCCAGCCGTCGGTGTGAGCGCAGCAGAGAACGCGCCGCCCTGCCAGATCTCCCCCCGCGCCTCGTTCCACGTTCTATCTTCTCTAACAGCTCCATTTCCTTTCTTTTCAACATGCCTATCAACAAAATGCTTTCCATCATTGGGGGGGGGGGGCTATTTTTATCCCTCTTATCGTAGCTATTTCCTTGGGTAAATAGTTTTCCTGGCGTTGCTTGCCGGAGCGCGCTGCTGGGAAGCCCCGTGGTACAGTAGGTACGGGCTGTGTGGGAGGTGAGAGGCAGTGCTGCAGCAAAAAATCCTTTTCTTTGACAAGCTCCCATGTCAGCATTATCGTGCCTTGAAGG
>NW_020957042.1:1403-20795 GCF_003031625.1 Empidonax traillii | reverse complement strand
CGTGTGTAGTAACTGCTTAAAATGCTGCTACTAATCATAAATTCCTGGAGACAATATTCATCTGATGTCTAAACTTTTGCTGGGTCTCTGTGTAGCAGCGAGAGACACAATGTTTCCCAAAATAATTTTTTTTTTTACTGTTTCGAGTGACTGCAAATAAAAATTGCAAACGTGTTTGTCGTTTGTGCTCACACACATGTGCTCGGAGAAATCCATTCTCGAACTATTTGTTGTACTATTTGCTGCTTTCAGGGATGCAGGGAAGGCGACAGCAGCACAGCAGAATGCCCTTTCTATAATATTTATAATTGTGACAGAAATGATTTAGTCTAGATTGTGTCCCAGTAGTTTCTTCTCACTTTAAAGGAGAAATGGAAGCACCTTACCTACCACATGCACTGCCTAAACGTGGATTCTCTTTATTCAGCTGTCGAGTATCCAGCTCTCCGTTTCCCATATTATGGGATGGCTGCCTTTCTGCACTTCACATGGACCCAGGTACTGTAGATATCACTGAAACCTTCATTAAATCAGTGAAGTGTACACTGACACCTCCTGCAGCTCAGATATGAATAAAAACTCCCACACTGAAGTATTTGAAGTAAATATATGCCAAAGTATCACTAACTTTGGCTTTAATTAGTATCTGCTTAAGGCTTTGCCTCAGGTAGAAACACTTTTCCCCAATAGAAAAAGTTATCGTGTAAGGAGCAGAATATCTGTCATAGAACCACAGAGTGGTTTGGGTTGGAAGACACCCCAAAGATCATCCAGTTCCAATTCCCCTGCCGTGGGCAGGGACACCTTCCACCAGCCCAGGTTGCTCCAAGCCCCGTCCAACCTGGCCTTGGACACTTCCCAGGGATGGGGCAGCCACAGCTTCTCTGGGCAACCTGTGCCAGGGTCTCACCACCCTCACAGGGAAGAATTTATGCCTATTATCCCATCTAAACCTGCCCTCTTTTCACAGTCAGTAGTTGCTGTGTTTTTTTGCTCTTAGTTTCCCCTTGCAGCATGAAGGCACCTTGCTATTTCTCTTCTGCAGCAATAAACAGATCTTGCTGTTGCCCATGGAAGGTATTGAACTTTAAAAAGTCAATATTCAAAAACCAAGGGGCAAAAATCGTCTGTTTTGGTCACCTAATATGGGCATGAATATTGTTTAGTTGGCAAAATAAGGGATTTATTTCAGGTGAAGTGAGCACCTGTTCCTCTCTTTCTGTACTGCTGGGGTTCTGTTTGGTTTGGGTTTTGCCTTTTTTCCCCTGCACAGAGGGCCTGAATGCCAACAAAAACAACTTAAAATGGTATTGATGTTCCTCTCCATGAGCTCTCAGATCCCACAGGTAGTTTTTATTTGAACAGGATTCCCTGACGCAGCTCACGGGTTTCAGCACAGCCCGGAGCACACGCTTGGGTTTTACTGTGCGTCCCAGGGGCAGGTGTGGGCGCCCTTTATTTTTGACCTGGTGGTTCTGGGGGCAGAGTGAATGGGGGAAGAGCTATGTAAGGCAATGCCTTTGCAATAGGCCTTGAGTGAAGGGGAGCTGACCTGCCCTGGAGCTGGCCCAGCCGTCGGTGTGAGCGCAGCAGAGAACGCGCCGCCCTGCCAGATCTCCCCCCGCGCCTCGTTCCACGTTCTATCTTCTCTAACAGCTCCATTTCCTTTCTTTTCAACATGCCTATCAACAAAATGCTTTCCATCATTGGGGGGGGGGGGGGACTATTTTTATCCCTCTTATCGTAGCTATTTCCTTGGGTAAATAGTTTTCCTGGCGTTGCTTGCCGGAGCGCGCTGCTGGGAAGCCCCGTGGTGCAGTAGGTACGGGCTGTGTGGGAGGTGAGAGGCAGTGCTGCAGCAAAAAATCCTTTTCTTTGACAAGCTCCCATGTCAGCATTATCGTGCCTTGAAGGGAGAAAAAAAGAGTTTTTTAAAAAAAAAGAAAAAAAAAAGGAAAAGAAAAGAAATAAAAAATAACCCAAGCCCAGAAGAGATATTAAGTTTTATGGGTGTAAAATACATTCAGGGAGTCAAAAGGCACAATAGCTAATTTTTTTTCCTGTTTGCCTGGCTGTGTAATCACCTGAATGCTCTTTGCAGGGTTTTAGATATATAATTCCCCTCCCACTGCCCCCTCTGCCCAGCTCAGTTGATTTAGAATGACGTTGCCTCTTATCTGGGTACCTGGTGGAGAAGGTTGCAGGGCAAGAGTGGAGCCTGTAACATGAACCTGTGATTAATGTGTTTAAAGGTTATGATATTTTTTCTAAAAAGAAAAAAAATCACTGTAAACAAGTGGGGACTGAAAAATCTCCGCTCTACACAGCAGGGACCACAGAAACCAGGTTCCTCTTGTTCAAGCTCTCCCAAGCATGTGGTCCTTTATGTGCCTCTTTATGTCTTATTTGTAATGAGTCTGTTCTAACTTAGTGTTTTCCATCATTTTGAAGGCTTTTGCGTGCTCTTCCATCCATTTGAAAAGTAATTGTTTCCCCCATGCCTTTTTTTTGTGTGGGGGGGTGTTTTTATCAAGATTCCTTGGGAGCATTTGTTCTGCTTTCTTACTGAGATTTACTGAATCTGTAATCGCTCGGAATTTAATAGGGATGTGGAGGAGGGAATTACACAGGTGTCTCTGCACAGTGCTGGAATGAGCAGTTGTCTGGAGTCTTGCAAGCTTTTTTCCAGGAAATGCCATCATTTTCCCCATATTTTGTAGAGACTCAATACATTAAGTAGTAGCAGAGCAGGTACTGATTTAAAAGAATGCATATCATATGTCAAACTACTTTGTAAAGGGAAGGAAAAAAAAATATAAGCACTTCTTAATCTCTTAAACACCCTCACTTTGTTAGGGCTTAAGTTAACATTGACAAGCATAACATTGACATGCATTAGCTGTAGGACTTCTTAGCGTTAAATTGGAGCGAAGACATTTTACTCATTTCTGTTACTGGGTCATTTGTTGTGGCACACTGTAGTAGAAAATTCAGATGTAACATGTTAAAAATACTTTTGACTTCCATAAACACACAGAAGTTGACCCGAGGGAACATACTTTTTAAGTGCTCTTTTGTTGAAAAGGATTGCCTTCAAGAGAATAAAGACCCCCCCTATGTAATACAAGTCCTAAAATTGTTGGGTTAGAAATCCAGCCTTTGTTGTTTTTTAAACTTGAGGTTATTCAGCCAATCTTGATTTTATTTTTTTAACCAAGCAAATTATAGAATCACAGACTGGTTTGGGTTGGAAGGGACCTTAAAGACCATCTCATTTCAACCCTCCTGCCATGGGCAGGGACACCTTCCACTAGCCCAGGTTGTTCTGAGCCCCTTCCAACCTGGCCTTGGACACTTCCAGGGATGGGGCATCCACAGCTTCTCTGGGCAACCTATTTCAATGAATTGAAAAATAGTTGTGGCAAATGCTTCTCAGAACTTGCCTGGTAACTTCCTTGAAGCTGGAAGATACATCATATTTGATAATAAATGCCGACCGGGAAAAATGGTTTTCCCAAGTAAAAGGCCTGAACCCCAAGGGAGATCCCAGGAGCCGGGAATCTGACGGGAGTTAATTTGATTGTGGTTGTATTTGAAGGTCATTTGAAATAATTTGGCTGCAGATGAAATTGCTCTTGGGAGAAAATTTAGAATTAGATCCCTAACGTATGTTAACTTCACCGAGAATTCTGTTGTGCAGCAAAACGCTGTTGCGTTCGTGGTGTAAATGGTGGTCCTGTGAGGGTAGTCCCCCCATCCAAATCTAAATTGCAGCTTCCATTTTATCACTACCTTAACTTGTAACTTGATGTTAACTTTGGAAATGTTACATTATTTAAAGAAGGAGCTGGTGTGGTGTTACTGCAGTTCCCCTGATCTATTCCCACAGTGCAAAGACCTCTTGCTCTTTCTAATTTCTTCCCCTATATCTGTGTCTTTGAGTTATGCCATGCTCTTACTACTCACTTGTACCTTGGATCACAGCATTCTCATATCCATTTTGTGCCTTTTTTTTTTTTTTTTTCTAAATCGAATCTTTAACAATGGGTTTCACTTACTAATTTTATCTTCTATTCTTCTAGATATAATAGCATATATTACCTGGCTTGACTTAATGAAATAAAGATTGTTACCTGAAAGTAACTCTTCAGTGGAAATGTCAAGGTGCTTCTGTTTTGTCTTTGGGCTCGCCAGCATTTGGTGCCTTTTTGTGGGGAGGTTTTTTTTTTTTTTTGCATTCCAGTAAGTTCTGTGCATTCATTTGTTAAGAAAGCCAAGCCCTGACATTGTCCTTGGATATTTTTGATTGCAGTAGGATTACGGCTTTGAAGGATTATTGCTTGTATAATTACACTGCTGTAATTGGCAGTTGCTGTTAATTAATAGTGAGTGTAAGGAGTAAGAGGCACCCTCAGTTGTCCCCCTGTGTTTGGCTCACAAAACCTCTGTGGGTAGGTGAGGTTCTCAGCTGTGTTTCTTGGGAATCTCATTCTGGAGCAGGTGCTGCTCAGGAACACCAACACTCCTTTGTTTCTTGCTGCCTCTCAGGGTTTCATAACTGCTTTGGGAACTCCAAGCTCTGCTTTTAAATCCTTAAGTTTGAGTGCTGCTCTATTCTCCTTGGATCAAACCTGTAGAATATTACCGATCTTTAAAGAAAATCTGTGTCACTCAGTGAGAAGAAACCACAATGGGCTTCAAATTGCTTTTAATTAAGGCTTTTCCCTTCTTTCTTCTAAGCAGGTCAAGTTGAGACAAACTTGAACCAACCCCTCAGTAAGCCTTTGTCTGTAGCAAGAATTTTGGATCTTACAGAGCTTCTCACTGCACTGAGCACCAAGTTGCCCCTGGGTTCCTGGCCCAGGGAGAAATCCAAGCTGATTTTGCAGTGCTGTTGTGTGTAAGCTGCAGCTGATGATCTGCCCCTTGTTCAGCTGGACTAACCCTCAAAATATCAGTGGGATTTCTGCTGTAGCAGAAACTGAAAGCTCTGTTTGTGTTTTTACCTCTTTGCTGGTACTCAGGTGCTTTGTCATGTAGGCTAATTTGTGTTTCACACCACAAAGGAGTCTCTGTACCTAATATTTGACCTGGAAGTGTTACTAAAGGGAGATGTTAAGCTCAGAAACCCACTTCCCAAGTGCATCCTGCGACTCACAGCAGTCACTTGCACTGTCACATCATGAAAAACGCTGAGCTAAAGGGTGGTAAGGATCAAATTAATTAGTAAAACTATGTGAAATCTGGTTATTTCTTTTTATTCCGCCGTTAATCTAAATTTCTGTGCCAGAACTTGTGCCTGTAACTAATGGAGGCTGACTTACCAACTTCATCACTGTTTTGCACTAGCATGTGCCTTTTACCTAGAGGATGAAAATCAAATGACACTTGTTTGGAAGGAAGCTGGCATTATTTGTGCCGTGGGGTATCAGTCAAAGCAGGCTCTTTTAAATCTGCTTTGTCACTTGGGGAAGGGCAAGGGGAGGAAAAGAGAAAACAAGATTTATCTTTCTCTATGTTAAATAAATGACCTTAATTCCAGTTTGGAAACCTGAACAAATGATGGTACAAACACCTTTTTTTCATTTAAAAGAAAAAAAAAAAAAAGAGGAGATTGCTAGTCGCTACTCCATGAAATGTGTACCCTGCACGTGAGAGAACCTGTTTTGGATCCCCATCCTCAAGTGATGAGGTGTGAACCCACACCTGCTGGAGCGTTCAGATGCAGTACAGGGTTGCCTTAACCTCTTCTTTTCCTACAGCCTGGTAAAACAAACAAAAATCCAGCGTTTTACTTGCTGGAAGAGCTTAAGAGCTTCCCCTTCAGGTGAATGGCACAGCCAGCAGACACTGGAGTCGAATGAAATCCTGTCAGCAGAAAAGGAGCCACCTTGGCAGGTCCGAAGAGCTGATGATTTCAATCTTGTGCAAGGATTCATTCCAGTAACAGCTTGGGATGGGGCCAGCACAGAGTTTGAACCACAGAGCTGCCACGGTATTTTGTTTTCTAGTCTTGCCCGTGACAAAACATGTTTTTTTTTAAATTTGTACTGCTTGGTGTATTCAGTTCAAAGTCATTACTAGGGATGGTTTAACCAAAATTAGGTTTTAAGGGATAATGTGTTTGCTGAAGAGATTGTGCAGCCTTGATAACTGGGATTTTCCAGCGATCATTGGGTAACATGCTGATGCCAGTAAGAAGGTCTGTGGAATGACCACAGTTAATCTTTCTGGCGCTGATTTTAATCTGTTATCAAAAAATCTGCATACATCACAGCCCGTGGGGTCAAAGAGCAGCACTTATGTATGAGCTTGGCAACTTGAGTCTTTCTGTTAAAAAATGCGTCATGGATAAATAGAAAATCCTTCTGTAAAGGGTGCTCTTCACTTCTTAGCACTGCAGGAAACGCTGCAGAAAATTATATTAGTGTTTAGTAGAAAAATGTCTGCCCGTACCTGAAATGGTGGATTTACTACTTTAACGCTCCTAAGAGCCAAGGATTTGTGGTTCAAGACCAAATTTCTGATTTGTAAGCAAAAATTACTTGTACATTGTATTTACTGGGAGAGTTCTTTGCCTTTGTTTGTTAGCGGCAAGTTGTGGAAAACCAAATCAGTGGCAATTGTGCTTCTGGATAATAAATTATTTTTGAAGGAAGTAGGTATAGGACAGTAACTTGGGCCAAGTTAACAGGAGTGATTTCAACCTGCCTCGTGAATTCCAAGCAAAGTGTGAAGGAAGTGTTAAGAGTTACAGGGTAGAGATTCCCAAGGTTCCTTAGGAGAGCAAAGGGAGCAATAGTTGACTGATACAAACGTACTGAAACATTAAAAATACAGAGGGTGATCCTCCAGGATGTGTTTTCAACACTTTTAATTGGCAGCTCTCTTTTGATTTGGCAATATATTTAGCAGTGTTTAATCCTAGGTACAGTTTAACAACGGAGGTGTCGCCTAAAGAGTCTGGGCAAACAACTTGTTAAAAGTTCCCGGTTGCCATCAGCGTATTTGTTTTCAAACTAGGTCTCTTAGTCTGTTTCCCATCACAGTGTCCTGAGAAGACCTTGCTTCAATCTTTTTTTTTTTTTTTTTTTTAAAAAAAAAGCTTTGGTATGTGTTCTTCCCACGATACATGCAAGTATTTCCATTAGAGTTAATCAATCAACACCAAATAACAGATGCTTTTACCATTAATGGGAGCACTGGGCATGTGAGGAGGGCAGAGCTGTGCGTGTAAAGGCAGCACACAGAACCAGGGGGAAGCACTGCGGGATATTTGCTGGTTGATAATGTCCCAGGCAGTCTCATGTTGGGTGTTTATTGCTGCCTTTTGAGGCAGAGCTGGGTTAGGGGGTCCTGAGACGTGCAGCTTGTTTCCCAGTTAGGTCCTTTGCCAGATAATGGGAGTGGGGCCAGGGTACTACTTAAAATACGTATTGATAGGAAGGAGAGGAAGGAGTAATTTGTTTAAGAAACATCCCATCTTTTCCCATTTATCAATAATCATATTGACACCAGACACACGTTCTCAGCACATCCCCCTGGAGATATTCTGCAGTGGTTCAAGCAGCAGTGTCTGCCTTTCACGTCGCAGCGGTCAGGTCTGGTGTATTTGCATATCTCTAATTAAAGCACAAGGAGATGTGTAATTAGCTGGTAATGCTACCTGACTGCTTACAGGAATCTGTCATTGTTAAAAGGCCGTGATACAGCACAGACCAAGCAACGTCTGCCTGAAAGGGATGCTCAAGGCTGAAGGAACCTTATCTCTCAGATTTTTTAACTTGCACTGCCTTTCAGCTGTTGAGGCTGTCTCAGCCCACTGCAGAGCTTGAGATGAGTGGCAGGGATAGCTGTGCTTGTCTCGTGTCACTCTGGGATGTGGGTTAGGAGTAAATTTTCCTCTTGGGGAAGAAAACTCAATAGGATTAGACCAGATATTTTAACTGTATAACCTCCAATTTTAAAAAGTTACACCAAGTACAGCGGGTTTTCTGTTCTCTTTAAAAGGTTCTCTTTAGTGGGTTTCTCTTTAGAGAAACTACCATTTCCTATTAAAATGAGAGTAAATTTATTAATTTATTTCTGTTCACCGTGAAATTTCAATAATTTCACAATTTTCAATAATTCACAATAATGGATGAATATGAGTTTTTTTCTTAGTTTTTTTAACTCCAGTATCAAGTGAGGGAGAGATTTCCTTCGGACCTCTTTTGGATTCATGTTAAGCTGAAACTGAATTTTAGGTGCTTCTCGAGCAAGCAAACACTTCTGCATTGTTTCACTTGCATAGTTTTAGCGTCAACCTTCCTGCATGACTTGACCAGAAATCTCACACCTGATAAATACCTGTTAAAGACCGTTAAGATATCTTAGATTCTTAGAATTGGCTTTACCATACTTCGAGGTGGAGTGAGTGAAAAAGGGACAAAAATACCTTCTTTTTTCCTGTTTTGTCTCTTTGTCTTGCCCTAACGTGCCACGTGCATTTCTAGATCAGTTTTGCAGATGTAAATTTAAAGAAAATTACACATGCAGAGTGTTCCTTAACTATAATTGATAACAAGCAGCATGAGTCACTTATTGTTTGCAAAGGCACTGAGACGTTTATTGATGCCACATTTTGCTAATGATTTCAGAAAGGATAAGTTAATAGCTTTGAATTATGACCCACGGACGCTTATTGACTCATTTAGGATTTTGCAATGTTGACTCGAGTGTACTTATGTAGTGCTAAATGTCCTGATCTGGGTCTGGTATAATAGTCACACACAAGCTTGGTTTGAGAAGTGATGGGGAGGCTTAATCCTCTTCACACAGTTGTCCTCAAATCATGTGCAAAGCTGGTTCAGTTTCCTTTGGCTTTCTTTTTACACAACACACAAAACCAGGGACCTTCTAAAGATTTTGAGGTGAAGTTTTATTTTGCTATCTGAAAATGATTTCATTATAATTTTTTTGTATATTTTCTGATGTAGGGTAGTGATGACACTACTTTGAAGCACAAAGTCCGTCAAAAACGTGGTATATGTAGCGTAGCAATATGTAACATAGTACATCTAGAGTGAACTTTTAGTTGTGATAGGAGGGTTTCTATCCATAAGCAAGTCTTAGTTGCTTCCTCTTAAAAATCAAATTATGATGAAATAAACCTAAAGGGCATATAATTTGATTTGCTATGATAATGGTAAATGATCTATGATAATAGATTATAAAGCTTCCCGTTTCTTTTTTATACTTTTTTGTGTTATACTTGCAGGTACCCAAAACAGTAAGATGTTTTAATCAGAAGACCGAGAGGCCTTTTTATTTCCTCTACCCCGACAATTTAAATAATTTCCAAACTATTGATTGGTAGGAGATCTCATTTTATTAAATCTCCATCTTGACTTTTCCTAACGGAGCAATTACCCTCCTGATGCTCTGATCCAGCAGCTGCTTCTAAATGCACACAACATTCCTTTGATTCAATTTATCTGAAACGAAAGGGCAGCTCTGTTGGACAAGGTTTTATGTCTGTCACCGTGGTTTGTGCTGATGAGCCCTGTGAGCAGCTCACAGAGTCCTTGGAAATAACCTCTGGAAGTTGTGCTTTTGCGATCTTAGGAACTTCTATTTCCCTCTGTATCCCCCCCCCAAAAAAACCAACACAACCCCCCCCCAAACAGTCACTGAACACCGAGCTTTCTTGCTGTCATTCCCCTAGTACAGCAAGCTTGCCCTTCTCTCACCATTCCTTCTTACAAGACTTTAATCTGAAGATTCATCCCATTGAGCCTGTGGAGGCTTCCTTTGGAGACAGGGAGAAGAGGAGTAATTATCAGGTTTGTGATAATCTCTTCCAACGTTCATCGTTTGCGTTGTAAGAAGTGCAGATGAAATTTTGACTCACGGGATCGAATCCTGACAAGCAAATGAGTTCAGATTGGCCTTTGACCTGAATGCAGTTGTCTGACCCCTTGGTTCTGTCCCAAGGCTGGTGACTAAGAACCACTTTTAGGGGAATAACAAACTTTTCTCATCAGCAGTGACTTCAGAGATGTTCCAGTAACAGTATTTTGTTTGAGGTTGTTTGGTTGTTTTTTTTTTCGTGTCATTGTATCTACGAGAAGGTCTGAATTTTCAGTAAATATTCCTTAAAATGATGCTCATTCTGTCTTTCCTTACGCTGCTGATTCATGCCCAGACTTACTGAGAGTCTGGGCATGAATCATGCAATAAATGGATGGCAAACTGCTGGGAGCTGTGCCTGACTGAGATGGAGTTAGCCCAGAGTTTCCTGAAGCGAGAATTTTCCATCCCAGTCAAGGGGGAAGAGAAATACAAGTGAGATGTGGTGTCCTTTGTAGAGGAAGACTGTGAAGAAAATCCCATTAAAACAAACAAACGATTTCTTTCGCAGTGTTGGGCTGCATCACATCTTCTCCAGGCATTTTTGTACCTTCTGATGGAAAATGGTGTTTTTTTCATTGTTTTCTGGAGTCTGTATTCTTGGGTCAACGTGATCATGCCTTCTCTCACAATAGCAGGTTTTAGTGCCTCAGAACAAAGCCTTGTGGTATCTTTTTACTGCTGGTGATAGTATTTACCAGCTGGAAGTGATTTAGAAGTCTAGAGCAGATACGAGTTGTTTTGAATTTGAATTCTTTCCATCAGAAGTTTTTATCCCTCAAACCTATCCCCATGCTAATATATAATCTATCAACACACAAATAATATGATATTTTCTGTATGCCGTGATTATTTAAGTTTCTATCCATGTTTTATGGTTGATGGAAAACTGGCAGAGTTAGATCTAGCATAGAGAGACCGGTTCAAACAATTATCAGTTTGCATGTTTGACATTCTTGGCCTGTTAAGTGTTGTATTTTACACTTAATGCTTCAAGATTAGCATGATAGATTAGCTCGCTTAGATAAATGTTTTTATAATTTATGCTCTTATTAACTGTTCTGTTGATCCTAAAAAAAAATGTCTTTTTTTTTTTTTTTTTTTCCCCTTGATGGATGTCACGTCACGGGAGAGCAACTTGGAAATCCAGGGTTGCTTTATGCCGTGGTGATGTTGTGTTAGAATCTATTTCAGATGAAAAGCACTGAGGTATATGGATATAAACCCATCAGGAAATGCAGAAAAATCCTTCTGCTGGCTCTTGATGGCAATTCACAGACCCTGTCACCTGCCTTGCGAGCGTCGCTACTGCGACGTTATCCATAAACATGATTAAATTTCCTGAAGGTAAAATGAAGGAGCCTGGCAAGTCCAAGAGGCATCAAGAGTTCAAGAGATGCCAAGAGCTCACTCATCCTTATGCTTAACACACCAGAATGTGTGAAAAGCTGAGACAGGAACAGACCAGGATGTGCTTGTGTACAGATGTGCCATATAGTCTGTGGGAGTCTGTTTGTGATACTGTGTGTGCAAGAACAAATTCTGCAGTGTATATACATAGACACTGTGTCTGTGTTGCTTTTTCAGTCCGGGTTCTGGACTAGAGTGTCCCTTGAAAAGCAGCTGGAGACGCTGAAAGAATTTTGGATGACGTTTGTTTCAGATTTTTATCCTGGATCCTCTGGATTCCTCAGTTTCTTCTTGTGCCAGTGGCGCCTCGTTGCCACTAGTCAAGTTATATAATCATATAATATCCAGATAAATATATAAAATCTGCATATATTGTATTTGTATAGTTCAGAAAACTGAAGGCTCTGCTCAACCTTTTAATACAGTCACTAGAAATTCAGTTCTCTTTCACTGAGAAAGGTCACCTGGATCTTCTTTGTTACCCATCTGTGTAAATAACTTCTTTAGTTACGTGCTGAATTTTCAGAGGTAATTTTGGCTTGCTTTGCACCTGCTCTGAGCTGGTTAAGCACGAGGCAGATCCAGCCTAAAACACAACATATGTGTCTGTGTTAGCACGTTGTTGTACCTGAGACACCAAGCCAAGGCTCTTGGCTTTTGGAGTTCAGCTGGCTCGGGCAGATGTGGCTCTGAGCATCAGCTGAGCACGGAACACAAACACTGATGGCACAAATCTCACCCTGTGGGGGCCCCGGATCATTCTGTACCCTTCTGAGTGCCAAACACATAAAATTTTTATGTCCTTCAAATAATCTTTTTCTCCCAGGCCTGATCCCAGCCTTCACCTCAAGAAAGCACGTTGCTCAATAGAAGTGAAATAGCGATTCTGAGTGTGAAATAGAGTAGGAAACGTTGGCTGCTGTGGGGATCTTGCAAAATGGACTTGGTGAGTGATTGAGTAATTACTGTTCTGCACTAATAATTACTGAACTATTAATACATTTAAAAAAAAAAAAAAAAAGACTCCACAGATTCCAACTTGGTGTGAAAAGTTCTAGCATGTAGCTTGTAGGTAGATCATGGTGGGAGATTGTGGCTCCCCTCATTCTGTGCATTGGACACCTTGTCATTAGGTGTCTGAAAGTTGTCACTAGCACCTGAAGAGGCTGCATTAGACACTCATTTATACCCAGGCTTATTTTAATTCTTCCCTATTGTGTAGAAAAAAATGTTAGTTTAGAGTAACACTGGACCTCTGTGGGGCATTTGCAGAATAACCCAGGCAGAGACTTTATATATATATATATTTTTATATATATATATATATATATAAACCACTGCTAAAATATATATATTTATATGTGTATATATATATAATTTTAGCAGTGATTTTTTTTAACCTTTTTTTTTTTTTTTTGTAAACTAAAAATATATTTTGATGTTCCTATCTTCCTTAAGCTGAGCAGCTAAAGATCATTGTTACAAGGGGTTAGGTCCTTAAGAGGAGCAGATAAATCCTCCAACAAGCCTTGTGTGGGCAGGTATTTGAAAGCTGCTTTTTCAAATATCACAGTGAGGTGTTTTGTGGAAATGTACAGTGTTTTGTTGGTTTTTTTTCCTTTGCTCTCCTCCATTCTGTTTGCCCTCCTCCTTTCCATTCTCCCAAACAGTAATTAATGCCTAGGATCAGCATGGTTGCTGCTGCCATGAGAATATTCTTCAGGAGGAACAAAAGAATGACGTTCTCTTTGAAAAGGAGCCAGATAGTGAAAAATGATTACAGCCTGCTTAATTACGGGCTTTTTCAGAGCAGCATGTTTAGTTTTGCATCGCTTCAAAAACTAATAACTTCGTGGCTCTTTTAAAAACCAAGATAGCCAAAAGAAATCTGAAGTACATTTATAAAAAGAACGATTGTTTTTTTTTTTTTTTTTAGTTTTTTTTTTTAGTTTTTTTTTTTTTTAGTGTAGAATGTGGAAAAGTTTAGACTGAAGAACAGTTTTAAATAAATCATTTAATAAAAAGAAATAAAAATCACCTAAAAATACAGAAAATGGGATTCACCATTTCTGCTCAGCTGGAGGTTGTTTGTTGGAGTTTGGGGTCCCTGCTGCCGTTGCAGTTGGTACCTTTGATTTTGGGGGGAGCAGCAGCAGGATGGGGACAACGGGTTTCTGCACATACAGTGCACACACAACCCCCCCTGGGGAGGTCTACATTTGATATATCATGGATTAGATAGAACTCATCAACCTGAACATGCTTTTGGACATACTGTGGGGTTTATTTTTGAAACCAGTTGTTGATCTGAAGCATCAGTTATCCTCCCTGTCCTCCTAACAAGAAATGTTAAGCCTTATTATTACCTGAAGGTGGGTTTTAACAAATCTTATGTTTGTTAACACCTGAATCCTAAGGCAGCATTCGTCTTCTATCTGGGGAAAAAAAAGTTGTCTGAGAGCTGATAGGGTCTTTATTTGGATATCTGGTTTAGTTGAGGGGGTTTTTCCTATTTAATATTAGCATCTGAAGGACACTGCTGAAGCTTGGATGAGTGTGGAGGCAGCTCAGTTTGTGCTTGACCAATTCTCTCAGAGGAAGCTTCTGTTTCTAGGGAAAAAGAGGGTAGCTGGGCTTAAAATTTCTGATATTGCTATGATGAAGGATGAGAGGGGGTAAAAACCTAACCAGGTATCTCAGCACTACTCCTTAAACATCATGAGGAAAAGGATATAGCTGCAACATTTGTCCTGTACCTCTCATGCTTTTTTTTTTTTCCCCAACCTAAACATTGTGTTTAATAGCTCTGCCTCTTGTTATCTACTTTTGTCAGCCTCATACGTGTTTTCATGACCAGGGAAGCCCATATTTGCCTTGTACTGAACGTGCAAAATCTCTCATTTACCCTGAGTGTATGTTAGGTGAATGTCATGATAGTACTAAGGCACTTTCTCACTAGTTCTAAAATAGCAGGTTGATTTACGTGTTCATTTTTATAATATTGAGAGGAAAAAGTAGTTAAATGCCACTATTTTGTATGCAAGAGGGGAATACTTTGTATGCTTCACTGCTGTCATGTGAAAGTCCCTAAATTGCTTTTGGCAAGTAGATAACTTAGAAATTGCTTTAGTGACAGAAGTGTTTTGAAAATAAACCTTGAAAGTGAGAATATGAAACCTGTAATTATCTAATGGAAGACTGAAATGGTTTTTAAAAGCAAGCTAAAAGGTAAACAGTAGAGTTGCTGCAGTTATCAGACCTCTCCACATGCTGTGCCGTATCTGTGTTTTGTGGATACATAGGGCACGATTTTCCAGATGCCCATTAGTCACAAAATGTTTGAGGTGAGGCACTGGGATCACAAAAAAAACCACAGAAAACACGTTTACTTGACAGATACTGGAGGCATAAAATTTGTTGAAGATTTTAGTAATTTCTTCCTGTGTTTTTTTTTTTTTTTTTAATTGCTTCTGTGTTTTTCAGGATTGTGGTTCACTGATATGCAGTGTTATCACTGCAAGAGACGAGTGTTTGCCTCTTTATTAACAAGAAACCTTTTTTTTTACTCCGTACTTGTGGCCTCCGAGAATTTGAATCTTTGGAAAACTTAGGTAAGAAAAGGACTTGGAAGGAGAAGAAGTTTGGTGGATATGGGTCTAGTTCATGGCCACTGGAATTTGGGATTTTTTTTAAGTCACTAATGTCACTCTTGACTGTTACTGTGACTGGGTGATGACTTTACCTCCCTGTTACCGTCATCTCAAAAAGCCTTCATCAGTCTGAGGAAATACAATACATGCCTTTGCTGCTGCAGCACGAGCTTTGTGTTCATGGCTGTGGCAGTTCAGCAAATGTGACTATTTCTGTGAGCATCTGGCTCGATCATGACAAGTTTAGGTCACGGTGTCTGCGTGGCTGCAGGGGATGCAGGCTCTTGCATACGTGTCTGCATAGAAAATATTCGTGTCAGAAAGCTGAGAAAATCCTTATTCAAACTGATGCACGGCTTTAAAGATGACTCTGTAATGTGCTATGTCCCTGAGGAAAACCACGAGAATTTTTGGCCGGTGAAAAAGGTTAATTTCTTTACTTTCATAATGCAGCTTTTTCAGCTAAGGGATAGGTAGCTACCAGTGGTTGCAGTGGTACAGATTATTGCTGCACCCAGAATAAAATATGCATGAGGCAGGGAGAACATAAAGAACCTTGTTAATCTCTTTTGTAGTCCCATCCAGGATAAGGCTGGCATCAGTTTGTGCCACTGAACCAGACGAATCCTTTTGACCAGTAGCAATTAATAGCTCTGAGATGTGGCTTTCGTGCTTCATATGCTATGAAGGTTCCCTTTCAGTATTGGAAGTTAAATTCTGCAGTTTAAAAAGTAGCTGGGGAGATCTGCTGTTCTTCCTCAAGGTATCCTACCAAGGAAGCTGCACGGGAGACTGATGGCGGTGGCTGAAAGAAGATGTCTGATCTTAGAGCAACTCAGAGGAAACCCACGGATGGATTATCCTTTATTAAACCTTGACTTTTGCGTTCTTTCGGCCAAAATGAAAGTAGGAAAGCAAACAAAGACATCTAAAAAAATCCTTCATCCTGCAGTGGTTGTTAAAAGTACTTCATTCAGTGCTCCTCCAGTGGAATTGATGTGCCAGTTTTAACTGCAAGGGTGTACAGAGGTGCATATCTCGACTGAGTCGAGCGAAGATTAATACAATCTCTCTAGCTGTTTTCTCCTTGCTTGAAAAGAAAACAAAGTGAATTGCTTGTGAGTGGGTGTAGAAAAGCAAAGGAAAATTTCCTGATAGGCCTCTGTACGTGTGTTGGATGATGTTTGCTTCCTTGTGCAACTCTGTTGACTCTCATCCAGTCTTTTTTATCATGAAGTGAACTTGTACAGGCATATATTTATTTATCATATTCAACTTAGAAGCTTTAAAGTCTCTTTTCTCTCTGTCATCTATTTGAATTAAGGATCCTTTTCAGAAAAAAACCTGTGTGATCTTCAATACACTGTGTCATAATTAGCTGAATTGAGAACAAAAGTGACTTTTAACACATTTGGGGTGAATGGAAAGTGAAGCTTTACTGTCCTTATGACAGGAGCCGGGAATTCCTGTTATTTGCAGGAAAATGCCACTGCCAGTCAACTCTTCATGGATGTTTTAACCTCCCCAGGTGAGAATCAGGGGCTGCTACAACTTCCAGCCCAAGCAGAGCATTTAGCTTTAAATGCAACAGAAATCAAAACACAGAACGAACTTTTCTCTGTGACTTCAGAAGAATTTGAACTTTTAGTCCTTTTGAGGACTTTTACTTTCTCTGAGTGAAAAATTGACTTCTAAAAATTCATCTTAATTGTGCTGGAAGCATCTTCTCTCACAGCAGATGTTCGATCAAATATAAGTTGGGCTTTCAGCATCTGTGTTTCTAGCTGTGATGTCTTTGTTGTGAAAAGTTGTCATCAGTCTGAATACATCATTTTTCGAACCACCTGCCTTTCCTTTTCTCTCCTCTTCCCCACTCGTTTCCTTCTGAGGTTGATACTGAAAAGTGCAAACCTGAAGGTGGCCTCCCATCTGAAAAAACTTGCTTCTCACATTGTGTTCTCCTGCTAATGCTTATTTTATTAGCCCCCTTCTTACCCTGGCAGCAAATGCAGTGACGTAGCACTCAGGGCACCGTTCCAAACTCCGAAATTTTACAAGCAGTACACAGTGGAAACATTTACAAATCTGTTCCAAGATACATATACGCTGGGTGTACATACCCCAATGTAAATATTCAGATCTGTTTGTTAAGTTTTCAGTTTGCTGACTGGTTAAAGGTTTATATTCGCGTGTCCGTGGAGAAGCTTTTTCTTTCCACTGGCGAAATGACAGCAGGTTTCCAAGGGAGGAAAACAGCTATTTTCTTATCTTGATGTTCCCTGAGGCTTATCTGAAATCCTCGAGCATCCACGTGTACTGGGCGTTGATAAGAAGAGAGCTGGCGGCTCCACCAGGTCCAAGCTGCTGACTAGTCCTTGATGCTTAGTAATCCATCTGAAACGATGTGCTGATGTGGTTGTGAGGTTCTGACTTGGTTATTGAGCTTTTTTCATCTCTAAATGAGACTTTTTTTCTGTTGTTTTGGTCAATCATAGCTTTTTTTGGAGGGCTTGGGGGTTCTCCTGAAGTCCATCTCCTGCTGGATGGAAAGCTGTAGGAGCTCTAAAATTCTTGAGGAGACAGAGCAGTGGCAGTCGTGAGGATAACTAAAGCCCTGACCTCCACAAGGGGAAAACTACATCGTGTTTCTCTCTGTAAGGCTGAAGAGATCTGAGTAGTTTAAAACAGAGTTTTTATTGCTTGTGGTAATTGAACTGTTGTGTTTGTTTGTTAAGTTGTGACTTGTTGACTTGTAGGCAAAATCCACTTATGGGGGTTAACATGCGGTCAGATCGTGTTGAAAAATGTCATCTTTCAGTGTGTCAGTTCCATGGCTGATCAAAGACAGTGGTCAAAACCTGAAGGAAACCCAAACTTGGAGAAACTTCAACATTAATGGTTTGCCTCTAGATCAGAATTAAATTGATTTTTATAAAAGCAAACCTCTTGTTCAAGTGCTGCCACTAGAAGTTTGCAATTTTGCAAGTTTCTGAGTGTGATTTTTTAGTCTTAGGTTTAGTCCCATTCCCAAAACTTGGTATGAGAGAAAATAGTCACCTTGAGTGTCTGGTAAGTCCCTTCGATTTCAATCCTCTGCCAGGGAATGTCCCATCAAATGACAGTGAGTCTGCAAGTGTATTGGTTTAATGATTTTTTTTTATTGGTTTAATTATTTTTTTTTTAATTACTAATCACTGAATTTGAATCCATCAGTGGCAAGAACACAAATCTTACAGCATCTAAATTGTTGTTTCTTGTCAGAAAGCCCTAACCTATGTTGACTTGCTTCTTAAGGTCATTACCAGTTCTGTGCCAGTAAGTCTGTGCTTTAACTCCACAGTAAATTCAAAATCACATAAAACTGGGGATTAGAAGAAGTTATTTTGACCATGCTTGGTATGCTTGCAATTTCCCAATTTCTGTTTTATGTGCCCAGTTCGATTGGGTGATGCATTTAAAACACGCTGCAAAATGGTTTTTGGGGTGGGGGGAGGGAGTTTGGTGGCAGGATCTGTGTGGTGTGGTTTGTTTCTGAAGGGGGCAAACTCGACATGGGCGGAGGACACTTGGAGCAGGATGTGATGCAGAAACTACGAATGAGTAGGAAGTAAATAAGTTCAAGGCAGTATTTTTTACATCAGACGTAGCAGGTCTGGTAACCCAAGTAACCCAGCTATCTCCTCTTCACTTTGCCTATGTAATAGCTGTTAGAACTGCATAATGCTTCAGAGTAAGCTTTGGAAGTTTTGGTAAATATCCACCAAAACAGGTGGATAGGAATAAATACATTATTACTTTAGAAGGATCAATTTGAGTCTCCCCAGTTCAACATGAAAATTCTCTATCTGCATTACTGTCCCTTTACCTGAATAATCAAAGTTGCAGTTTCTGTCATATGAACAATACAACAAGCAGAAAGGGACTGGATTTTTCAGAGTGACTGACTGTAGTTGCCACAGAAATAGGGAGATATTAAGATTTTAAGGAGTGACCAAAAAACTCTTTCTGTTGAATTCCTCTCCATATGAGTCGCATACAGTCATGGCAAAGTACATGAATGGACCATGTTTTTAAATAACATTTCTAATCTACAACTTTAGGAGTTTTATACATCTCCTGTTTGGATTTTCTGATGCCAAGTAAGACAACAGCTTCAGCTTTGCTGTTTTTGAAAGCTTCACAACTGAATTCTGGTGCCTGGTATTGGTGGCTCCAGGAGCAGCCTTGTCCTTGGTGGGAGTGTTACTCTAGTCCATGAACCCTACTGGACCTTGATATCTTCGAGGCTTTGCTAATCCAGCAGCTAAACCTTGCTGATTGCAGTCAGAGTTGTTAGAGAATAGAAAAAAAAATGCACAGAGTAAGTTATAAGATTCCTTTTTTTTTTTTTTTCCCCCATTAATTCAGGCAACAATTAAATTGGTCCCAACCAGTGCTGTCT
>NW_020957042.1:0-1029 GCF_003031625.1 Empidonax traillii | reverse complement strand
GGTCCCAACCAGTGCTGTCTGGCAGTGCTAACACAGCTGTTTTAAAAAGTCATAGCAAGTTTTAGTTTTATGTAAATCTAAAAAAAAAAAAAAAAAAAAGGGGTTAAATTTTAGATAGGTATCCCTTGGGGTTGGGTTATCTTAACAAACAGCAGAGTATGTTATCACATAGTGACAGGTAACAGGAGATCCACCTACTGGAAACACTAACAAAAATATGCCTAATGAGACCAGAAACCACAATCTTTTTTCATAATTCACCTGATCTTAGAGCTCGTCTATCTGAAAGAAAAACAAATTATCACTTGTAAGCAAAGCGAATCTTAAAATGTCTTTTTCAGGTCCTGATCTTTTAATAAATAGCTTCTAAATATACAGCATCACATCAAATACTTGAGCAGAGCCTTTGTGTTTCCACAGCAGTGCTGCAAACTTCAATCTCCTGTGCTTTTCCATGACTCGTGTCTTTGCTCTGTGTGAAAGGTGAAAGACGTGTGGATGTGACGCTTGGGGACGTGGTTTGGTGGTGGGTTAACAGTTGGACTCAATTATCTTGGAGGTCTTTTCCAGCCTAAGTGTCTACAAAACACCTGTCTGGTTATTTGGCTTTGGCGGCGGCAAATGATGATCTCATGATTGCAGTTTGTTGCAGACTTTGCAGGTAGACTCCCATTAGTCTTCATCGCTGGCAAATTGTTTAAACCATGCAGCATCCTTGGGACAGTCTGCTGTTGATTCCCCATCCCTGGAAGTGTCCAAGGCCAGGCTGGATGGGGTCCCTGAGCAACCTGGTCTGGTGGAAGGTGTCCCTGCCGTGGCAGGGAGGTTGGAATGAGATGATGTTTAAGGTCCTTCCAACCCAAACCACTCTGATGGTGTTGGTAGTGCCGTTTTGCAAGGAATTTGTACCCTATTCTTTTGTGAGGATTTTTGATGTAGCAAAAAGGTTAAATTATGCTTTGGCCTCTCTCTTAAAGCTCCCGAGATTTTCTTCTGGTTTTTCCCCCTCTCCTGGGTGCTGAGTCATCG
>NW_020957041.1:43407-55499 GCF_003031625.1 Empidonax traillii | reverse complement strand
GGGGGCACTGGGGGCACTGGGGGGCCCTGGGTGCACTGGGGGGCACTGGGGGCTCTGCGGGCACTGGGGGGCACTGGGGGCACTGGGGGGCCCTGGGGGCACTGGGGGGCACTGGGGGGCACTGGGGGCACCGGGGGGCACTGGGGGCACTGGAGTTCCCTGCCCATGGGCACACATGTCCCCTGTGTCCCCTGCTGGATCCTGGGGGTCACCCCGTGCCCATGGGGGGTGGCCTCGAGTGGGGGGGTTGTGTTGTGGGGCTGCACGTGGCAGCCAGTGCTCCCCATTCCCCCTCCCAGTGCTCCCCATTCCCCCTCCCAGTGCTCCCCATTCCCCCTCCCAGCACTCCCCATTCTCCCTCCCAGCGCTCCCAGTACCTCCAGGGCCACTTTATTCCCAGTTCCTCTCCATTGCTCCTCCTACACCCCCCCTCACCGCTCTCAGTACCCCCAGGGGCTTCCCATCCCCCCTGCCCAGTACCCCCAGTGCTCCCAGTGGCCCCACATTCCCCTTCCCAGTGCTCCCACTACAGCCACTGTATCCCCCCTCCTGCTTCCTGGGCCAGGGGGGCACAGGGCCCCTTTCCCTGGCTCTGGGCCCCAAATGCAGCTTTTTGATCCAGCTGGGAGAAAAGGTGTTTATTTGTTCAGCTCTCACCCCCCGGTCCAGAAGGTTCACTGGGGGAGGGGGGAGTGGGAAGACAGGAGGGGGGGCAGGAAGAGGGAAGGGGCAGCGCTCCAAGAGTTTCAGCCCCCCCGAGATTTGGGGGGGTCACATCTCCCCGGCAGCAATTTGGGGCCAAATCAGCCATTTCCAGAGGGAAAAAGCTGCAGTTTTCCACAGTCTGGGGGAAGTTGGGGGGGGGAGGGGGAGGGCAGGGGGTCACTGGGTGTTGCAGACAGAGGGGGAGCACGGGGGGTGGTGGGGGTGGGTTATGAAGGGCTGGGGAGTTTATAGGGGAATCTGTGCCCCCCCACATGACAACCACCCTCTGTCACCCCCTCGCTTTCACCCCATTCCATGGGGGCTTCCCACCCAAGGGAGGATCCTGGGGGGCTGCAGACCCAGGGGGGCTCCCAGAGGGGATGGGGGACCCCAGCTTGGGGCATCCCAGGGGTCACAGTGCCCCACTGTGGGCAGGGGGGTGGGCAGGGAACCCCCCAAAACAGGCGTCTCCTGGATGTGTCACTTCTGGGACAGGGACCCACCCTACCATGTGTGCTGGGACCCCCCCAGAACTGCTGTTGCCCGGGACAAAACCCACCCTGCCCACCCCCCACCCCCGTGTGACTCACAGCCTAAACCGCCTCTTCTTCTGTTCCAGGTAAGAGAAAGTGAAAATGCTGGGGATGGGGGGGGGGCACAGCTGGACACCCCCATCTCCCACAGCATCCCCTTTTCCCCCCCGGGGTCCCCCCAGCCCGTTACCTGCTGAGGTGCCCCCTGTGCTCACCAAGATGGGAACTTGGAGGTGGGGGGAGGCAGAAATCAGGAAAATAAGTGAAAAAAAGCCACACCAAGAAAAAGGGTTTTTCTCCTGGAAAGGGCTGATTTGGCCTCAAATTACTGTCGTGGAGGGGCTGAAGCTGTTGGGGGGCTGCCCTCTCTGTCCCGTTCCCTCCCCCACACCCCTTGCCAGGGGGTTTCTGTACTGGGGGGGTTGAGATCCTTTGGGTTTATTGGATTTTTGGAGAAAACACATCCCAGACTTCTCCATTGTTGCTCCCCCCTCGATGATCCAACATGGAAAGGGCAGCTTGGGAATGGACCTCCCAGCAGGAAGAAGCTCAAAAACTACTAATCCTGGAAGGCAGTGCCATCAACCTTCGGGGCCAATCCATCCCCCAGCCCCACCCCCAGTGCCGTGGGGATCTGCAGTCCCTGCTCTGCCCACCCAGATGAGGCAGCAGCACCTGAGGGTCCCACCCGCCCCTCGGGGTTTGATTCTCACAGCTTTAAAGCTGCTGCAAAGCCATTTCCTGCCTGGGGGGGAAAAAGGCCTGTTTGTGGTCAGCTGAGCCCTGCAAGGAGCAGAAAAACACAATTTGGCCCCAAGCAGGGGTTCTGCAAAGGCCTTGGATGGCTTTTGTGTCGTACTCAGACATGGACCCCAAGGAGTGTGGAATGATGGAATCAGTTTTACAGTTCTCAGCTGGTTTATACACCCCGTTACATCAGCAGTAAATGCCTGTTAGTAACTTTTCCCTGTATCTACTTTTTATTCAAGCCTTTGCTGCCCATGAGAAAAATACTCCCAAGCAGTTTCCTCCACACAAGGACACATCTCACCACCTCCACGTTCACCTTGCCAAGTTCCCCTTCTAAAAGTTCCTCCCAGGGTCAGAGAATCTCGGTTCCCTACAGGTTTTCACGGCAGGGGGGTCGGGAAGGAGCCAGTGGGTTGGCCCTGGGTGGGGGTCAGGAACCCACTAAAGCTCCTCTCTCAGTCCCCTCTGCAACTGAGGAGAGAAAACAGCAAAGGGTTCAATGAGCTGAGAGAAGGACTGGGAGAGATCACTCCCTGATCACCACCATGGGCAAAACAGGCTCAGAGTGGTTATATTAATTAAATATATTACCAAAAAAGGCAGAGCAGGAGAATGAGAAGTGAAACAAATCTCCAAAACACCTTTCCCCACCCCTCCTTCCTTCCAAGGTCTCCCTCCTCCCAACCCAGCGCTATATAAATATTATATAAAAATCTATTAAAACATCTAAATATCTGTAAAAATGTATTAAAATAGATAAAATAGAGAAATATATTTATGTACAATAATACTTTAATATATTTTATGTGCAATATAATAGTTTTATAATACATTATACTTCATATATTTCTAATTATATAAATATATTTTCTATTTATATTATATAATACTTTACTTTTATTTTATAATATTTTATATTTAGAAATATTGCATATATCTAATTTACAAATTTATATATAAAGAGTAAATAACAATCTCAGAAGTCGTGTAGAGGTCTGATAATAAATCAATTATAGAGGTAATTTTTCAGTTCAGTTTTGATTTTTCAGCAGGTCTTTTTCCTTTGGGGAATTTCTAAAATATTCTCAAATTGAAACAACCATCTGTTAAAATAAATAGTTGTTTCTGATCCTTTGACTGATATAATTTAATATTTATTGATTTCATATGGAATAATTAATTTCTTCATCTTTGTAATCAGCAAGATCGAAGAAGGAACCGGTGGGAGGTAAATTCTCCCTGAAATTTAATTTTAAAAAGTTTAATATAATTAATTTCTTAAAAATATAAAAAAAAATTATTTACATTTATTGAAGAAAAAGGATTGAAAATTGTCAAGGAAATATAATTAAAGTTTTTGAATTAATTTTAAATTCAAGGTTTTAGATCCTACAGAGAATGTAGATGGGAAAACCGGCACTCTCCTCAATTTCACCCTCCTTTTTTAGGACTTTTTTGAGGAAAACCAAAGAATTCTGCAGGGAAAAGTGGATTTGGGGTTGTGCCCCCTCCCTCTGGCAGGTGCAGCAGGATCTGCTCGCCCTCGGTGCCCCCTCCCTGTGCCCGGAGCTGGCGTGGAATTCCCGCTGCAAACAGCACCCAGAGGGGGGCCTGGATGGTTCCAGCCCCCTGGGCCCCCTCAGCTCTCTGGGGACACCCCCCCTTCCTTCAGGCAATTTGGGGTCTCCCCAAATCTTTTCTCTCTGTCCCCCCCATCCCCAAATTTGGGGTATCCCCAAATCCCTGTGTTCCCCCCAAGCTCCCTGGGCCCCCTCAGATCACTGGGACCCCTCTCCCAGCATTCCAGGACTCCCAATCCCTCTCCACCCCCCAGTCCTGCACTGTCCCAGGGTCCCCCCATGCCCCCAAACTTTTGGAGAAAACAGGAAATTCAGGCAGAAAATGCCACGTTTTTGCAACTCTTTGCCGTGTGGTTTCAGGAAGGGATAAAGGTCATGCCACAAAAAGCAAAATATGGGAAAACCCACCAAAGTCAAGCCTTGCCCTGCATTCCAATTTGCTGCCGTTGTGTTGTGTGGGATTATTTAGGGGAAAAATGTGAGGAAAAGTCTCTGGGGAGGAATTTTGGGATCCGACCCCAAGTCCTGCAGAGGTCCCTCCCTACGCTGGACGCGGCGGGACCCCGGTGAGTTCCCGGCACTGCTCAATCCCCGCGCTGACCCCGGTGACCACGCGGGTTTGTGCCCACCCGGGGACCCCCACGCTGTGCTGGAATCCATCCCGGAGTTCCCGGTGGAGCCGGGCTGTGAATGGCACCCAGAGGTGCTGCCGGTGCCCCCGGAGCACCGCGGCGCATTCCCAGCACGCCGGCACCTCCTCCCGCACCTCGTGGGGCCCGTGGGGGCACCAACTGGGCCGAGCTGGGGCCCCCACCCAGGGCAGGGAGGTGACATCGCCCATGGCCCAGCCCGTCCCGCCGAGCACCAGCGGGGCCGCCCAGAGTCTCCGTTCCGCGTCCTCGGAGAGCTCCAGGGCCGCGCTCAGGTTGTGGGCGACGCCCACGATGGACACATCGGACGGGCCTGTCTTGACCACCAAGAACTTGGTACCACTTGTACCAAACCTCCTCCCCTCCCAGCGCCGCGAAAAGCGCCCGGTGCTCCTTGGACACCTTTCCCAGCCTGTCCGGGCTCCGACGTCGGCCGATGGGCAGCTCTCCACGGCGTTTTCCGGGACGGTGCCGAAGGAATCGCCCACCCAGTCCAAGGCCTTGAAGCCGCCGGCGTTGACCAAGATGTTGAAGCTGGGGGTTCGCTGGGGGTTCGCTCCTCCCGTCCCCCCCTCGGGAAGTGGCAATAGGGGCCCCTGAGGGGGTCGTAGGAGCCGGAATTGCAGCCGTGACGCGTCGTGGAACACACGAACTCCGGGAGGCCCATCCGGCGGTTCCGGCTGGACACGGCGTCGGGGGGCAGGAGGCCTCGGAAGGGCTCCCAGCGCAGGTGGGAAGGGGGGTCCTGGTCTCACATTCCTGGTGGGAATGCCTGAGGAGGTGATGGGGGGGGGGGAATTGGAAAAAGGGGAGGAGTTTTCGGGAAAAGGAAGGAATTCTGTCCCAGGCTGGAGGGATGTTCTGGAAGAGGTGGGTTGGGTTGGGATTGGGGTCAGGGGTTGGTGACTGGGCTATGGGAGAGGACAGGGAGGGGATTAGGGTGCAGTGGGAGAGGGTTGGGGGGCACTGGGAGGCACAGGGATAGACTGGGAGAGAAACTGGGATCACTGGGAGGGGATTGGTGGGCACTGTGAGGAACTGGAATATACTGTGAGGGAACTGGGATGTACTGGGGGAGAACTGGCATCACTGGGTGGGAACTGGGAGGGGCTGGGCATGAAATGGGATTTATTGGAAGGGGAACTGGGGTCACTGGGAGAGGACTAGGGGGCACTGGAATAGACAGGGTTGGGACTGGGATATACTGAGAGGGAACTGGGATATAATGGGAGGGGATTGGGGGGAACTGGGAGGCATTGGGACATACTGGGAGGGAGGGAACTGGGAGGGACTGGAAGGGACTGGGAGGGCCCAAGACTCACTGAGGGCATCCAGGAGGCTCCTTCCTGGCACTTCCACTGCTGGATTTCCCAAAATTCCCAGAATTCCAAGGCCAAGTAAGAGGAGGAAGATCTGGGGGAGGACCATGGGAGGCGTCACCTCCTCCCATTCCAATTACCACATCCCAAATTCCCCTTTCCCCAGATTTTTTAGACTGAAATCCCCCAAATTCCTTGATTTTGGATTTAATTCAATTAATTTAATTTCATTTTGAATTTTATTTTAAGAATTAATTTTTTTCTGGAGCTGGGAATAAAAAATCCCTTTTTTCACACTGAAATGCTTCAAAATTTCCCAAATATCCCCAAATCCTGAGCCCAGCCATACCTGGAGCAGTGACATCATATCAGATCTCTGGAACCTGTGGAAAAATCTGGAAATTTAAACAAAAATCACATTAATTTCAGCAGCCCTGGGGCCATGACCCCTCAAATCCCACATTTTGGGGTCCCCTTCCCAAATGTCACATTTTGGAGTCTTCCCCTCCAAATTTTAGGATCCATCCCTCAAAAATTTGGTATTCCCCTTCCACAAAACCCATTTTGGGGCTCCCCACCTCTAAATTTTGGGATCTCCCTTCCCAAAATCCAAATCTTGGCAGTTCTTATTTCCCAAACCCACATTTTGGGTTCCCCAATTCCCAGGTCCATATTTTGACATTCCCCCTTTTCCAAACTCCACATTTTGGGGTTCCCTCCCTCCAAATTTTGTATTCCTTTCCCACATCCAAATTTTGGGGCTCCTAGACTCCGTATTTTGTGGTCCCCCTTCAAACTCCAAATTTTGGGGTCTCTAATTCCCAGATTCCATGTTTTGGGTTCCCCTGTTCCCAAACGCTAAAATATGGGGTTCCCTTGTTCCCAAAAATGCACATTTTGGGGTCTCTCCCTCAAATTTTGGGATCCCCCTTCCCAAAATCGACATTGTGGGATTCCTCTCTTTCCAAATATATATTTTGGGGTTCCTCAGCTCCAAATTTTGGGGTTCCCCCTCCCAAACTTCTCATTTTGAGGCTGCTGAATTCCCAGATCCACATTTTGGGTTCCCCCCTCCCCTGCTGCAAATTTCAGGGTCTCACCTCCCAGAATCAACATTTTGGGGTTCCCAGCTCCATATTATGGGGTCCCCCCTCACCTCTGATCCCAATTCCACATAAAATCCCTTCTCTTTGCTTGTTTTCAGTCCTTCTGAGGGGTTTTCTATGATGTTTGAGCCCTGGAAAGTCCCCCCCAAACAGGAAAAACGTCAAAAAATGTAGAAAATGTAAAAAATGTAAAAAATGTAAAAAATAAAAAGGGAAGTGGGATTTTGTGAGTGATTTGTCTGCATTTTGGGGACTACTCACTTCACTTTTCAGGGGTTGTTTTTAAATTGGAGTCCCAGAGTTGTGCTGGAGCCCCAAAACACAGCTTGGAAATAGAAGTTTTTGAGGAAAATCCCTAGAGTTCCTGTTTGTTTCCCAGTGGTGAATTAAAAAGATAGCATTTTTAAGAATAATCTTTGTTTTCTTCTCAAAAGTGGCAAAGTCTCTGGGACCCCAAAAATCAGCTTGAAGATCACAAGATCAGCCAAAGACCCAACAAATGACCCCAAAGACCCCAAAACTCAGCCCAGTCATCTCAAAAATGAGGCAAAAATGAGATAGAAGACCCCCAAAGACTCTCAAACTCAATTCAAAGACCCGGAAAATGAGCTAAAAGACCCAAAAAAATCATCCCAAACACCCCCAAAGTGAGCCCAAAATCCCCCAAATCAGCCCAATCAGCCCCTAAATGAGCTGAAACACCCCCCAAATCTGTCCAAAGACCCCAAAAATGATCCAAAATACCCCTCTTATCAGACCAAAGAACCCTAAAATGAGTCTGAAGTCCCCAAGATGGGCCAAAAGATACCCACAATTCACCCAGCCCCCCCAAAACTGAGCCCAAAACACCCACAAATGAGCCCGGAGACCCCAAAAATCAGCCTAAACCATCCAAAAAATGGGTCCCAAGACCACATAAATCAGCCCAAGGGCCACAAAAATGAGACCAAAGACCCCCAAGATCACCCAAACATCCAAACATGAGCCCAAAGACCCCCAAATCCCCCAGGGTCACCTGCCTGCACCTGTGGGGGGTCTGTCTGTGAGCCCCTGGGTCTGTCTGGAGTGGGATGTGTCGGGTCTGGGCAGGACCCACGAGCTGCTTGGGGGGTGTCTGCATTTACCAGGGCAGGGCTGGGAGAGGGGGGTCTGGAGTGGGGTGAAAGGGAGGAAAATAGGGAAAAAAATAGAAATAAAGAGAAGAAAAAGCCCCAGGGCGGAGTGGGGGAGGGAACAGCCCTGGAGCCTCCCAGAGCCCCCAGGATTCCCCTGGAAGGCTGCACCAGATTCTGGTCAGCCCAAAAGTTGAGGCCACAGGGAAGGAGATGTGATCCATGTGCCCACCCAGCTGTTCCCTCTCCCCCAGGACCCCCATTCCCATGAAAACCCCATTCCCATGGTAACCCCATTCCCATGGTAACCCCATTCCTATGGTAACCCCATTCCCATGGTAACCCCATTCCCATGGTAACCCCAATCCCTAGGACCCCCACTCCCATGGTAACTCCATTCCTATGGTAACCTCATTCTCTAGGACCCTCATTCCCTAGGATTCCCATTCCCATGGTAACTCCATTCCCATGGTATCCCCATTCCCATGGTAATCTCCTTCCCTAGGACCCCCATTCCCATAGTAACCCCATTCCCTAGGACCCCCATTCCCATGGTAATCCCATTCCCACAGTAACCTCATTCCCTAGGACCCCCTCCCTGGCACCTGCATCCCAGGACTCCAATCCCCTTAATCCCATCTCCCAGGCCCCTCATTCCCTCAGATCCCAGTGGGAGCTTCAAGGGGTGTCCTGGAGGGCAGGAAGCCACTGGAATGGGCAAGATTAAGTGGGAAAGGGCAAGGATGGGTGGGAATGTGGGGAATGGGGAGGATCCTTGACCTCACAAAGGACTCAGGGCCCTCATTGGGGCACTGGGGTCAGGGGGGAAACTGGTCTGACTGGGGGAGACTGGGTGTGCAGGGAGCCCAGTGGGCCTTCATGCAACTTTATCCCATGGGATTAAGGATGGCAAAGCAAATACATTTATATAAATATACAGGGTTTATTCTGATAATGATTAGACAAAAAGGTCTTAATCTGAATTATTTACTACACCGTGTAGGAGCTACAAGTACAGTAGAGCACAGAGCACTGGGAAGCAATACTGGAGCAATTACAATGAAATGGCAAAACCAAGCACAGCTGGATGTGACTCACCCAGAACAACAACTGTGGCTACAGGAGTGACCTTGAGGGGCGTCCCCACTCTGAGGAGGAACCTCCACGCTACAAGACGGGACAATTCAGCAGATCCTTCCACTAAAATTTGGGCTTTTATAGTACAAAGTGCAGGTCTGTCAGTCAGGTGTGTCCACGCTGTGCCAGCTCAGCAGCTTTGCAGAAGTTCTCAGTGGTGTCACTTGTTTCTTCTTTTACCTGGTGATTTTCCCAGCTCTGCCATGTCTTCCCTCTCAAATTTTGGGATCAGTGAGTCCAGCTGGTTCCAGCATCACTCGACCCCAAGAGCAGCAGGACTCTACTTCTCCATTCCCCACTGGGGGCTTGGCAAACAGTGCATTGTTTGAGTCGGTTTTCCCCACTCCAGGCTACAGGTTCCCTGGGATGTCACATTGGATAAACCAGTTACACCAGTCCCATTTTATTGGAGAATAAAACCAGTTAAACCAGTTAAAGCAGTTACATTGGAGAATTAAACCAGCTACACCAGTTAAACTGGTTCCATTAGAGAATTAAACCACTTAGAGAAGTTCCACTCGAGAATTAAACTCGCTAAACAAATTAAACCAGTTCACTTGTAGAATTAAACTGGTTAAACCAATTGAACCAGTTCCATGCCCCTTCGTGTGCCCAGGGCGCCTCCCTCAGGTGGCAGCAGGTATTGCACCCCAGGCACCTGTGCCAGGTGTGTCCCCGCCACGGATATTCCCGGGCACATCCCAGAATTATCCATCTTTAAGGGTGTACCAAATCCCGATGGTTTAGGGGTCTATTTGCAACCCGAAATACAATGGGAAGGAAGGGGCGGGGCTTGGGAAGTGTCTGAGAGAAACCTCAGGTTCTGATTTCTGGGAAGTCACCCAGGATCGGTGATGTTGGTGCTGGAGGTCACTGCCGGTGGGGAACGGCCCTGGCTGTGCTGAAAACACAGAACTGAGGAAAGTCTGGAGCTGAGGAAGAGATTCCAGAGCTGAGAAGATCCTGTGTGAGGATGGGGGGTTCCAGATCCACAACAAGCCCTGGTACATCACCTTGGGAATCCCAGATGAGGAGGAAAGAGCAGGGGGACACCCAGTCAGAGCAGGGACCCTTGGGGACCAGGAGGGGAGGCTGAAGTGAGATCACCTCCCCAGGTGGGATCACCTCCCGGGGCTGGGAGCATCTCCCTGGGGTTGGTCCATCTCCCACTGCTCCCAGCACCTCCCAGTGGTCCCACCATCTCCCAGTGTTGGTAGGACAGTTTTCCAGTGATCCCACTATCTCCCACTGATCCCACCCCTTGGTTTCCCCCCGCCCAGGACCTACTTCTGCAGTGGCTACAGCTCTGTCCCCCCTGGCCCCTCAGTGCCCCCAGCTCCTCCAACATCTGCCAATTCTCCAACAGCTCCCTGTTCTGGGGCTGTTCTGGGGCTGCAGGATGGTCCTGGTCTACAACCTTCAGCTTGGCCACATCTACTTCCTGACCCCATGGACTACAACAAGTTCTCCATGGAGCTGGGCAGGGAGCTCTCCCTGAGCAAGTCTCACCTGGACAGGTTGGAGAACACCTACAGCCCCACATCCCTGGGGAAAACAGTCCCCCAGCTGCCCTCCCTGAGGGCTCTGCCTCCCACTGCATCACCCTGGACATCTGCCAGGGGAACGTCCCGTTGGGCATCGGCCACTGTGACCCTGCAGGGTCTCCTGACACCAACAGCCCACCGTGACAACGTGCCCCAGGAACCAAGCACAGCCCAGGTATTAAGGGAAGGTTTAGCTCCAAAGTCAACCCCCTAAAATCCAGTGCTAAGTCACAAGGGGTGGAAAGGTGCAGGATCCTGTCTCCTGTCTGACACACCAAAGGCCTGATGCAAGCACAGGTGCCCAGTAGGCTCTTCACACAGTTGTAACTTTCTTTTCCTAACTCTCTTCCCCCCAAACCTGTGTGAAAGAACGCCTTGAAGTTTTAAACGACTTGCAGTTATGCTCCTTGAGAGAAAATTCCTCTGTTTAGACAAAACAGCCCAAGGGAAGGACAAAGTGTAAAGATCCCCACACTAAACCTCTCCTAGACTTCAGCTTTCCAACTGAGCAAAGTTGGAAAAAAAGCAAAGTGAGCAAAACCAATTCTGTAACAATTTATTTTCTCTCCTCCTCACCGAAATCTTCCATTCTCAGCCCTTTTTCCCACAGGCACAACAGGGCTTTACGGAAACAAAGGTACCCTGGGACATTTCAGAACCCCATGGAATCAAGGGGCCATTTGACAGTGGGGAACTTGATTGGATCAGGGGACCACTGTGACACTGCAGGGCCTCATGGAACCAAAGGAACACAGGGAGACTGTGGAATCTCATGGAACCAAAGGAACACAGGGAGACTGTGGAATCTCATGAAACTAAAGGGCCACTGTGACACTGCAGGGCCTCATGGAACCAAAGCAACCCTGAGACATTCTGGAACCTCACGAAACCCATGGGCCATTCAAAGAATCACAGAATGTTGGAAGCTGAAAAGGACCCACAAGGATCATTGAGTCCAACTCTATCCTGCACAGGACCATCCCCAGGCATCACACCATGTGTCTGAGGGTATCATACAGATACTTCTTGAGCTCTGGCAGCCTTGGGGCTGTGCCCACTGCCCTGGGGAGCCTGTTCAGTGCCAACCACCCTCTGGGGGAAGAACCTTTCCATGAGATCCAACCTGAGCCTGCCCTGACACAGCTCCAGCCATTCCCTGGGGGCTGTCCCTGCTCCCCCCAGAGCAGAGCTCAGTCCTGCCCCTCCTCTGCCCCTGCCCAGGCAGTTGGAACTGCAGGGAGGTCTCCCCTCAGTCTCCTCTGCTCCAGCTGAACACACCAAGTGCCCTCAGTGTCCCCACACGCCTTCAAATCCAGGCCCTTCCCCATCTCTTTGCCCTCCTTTGGACACTCTCCAATGGCTCAATCTCTCCCTTCCATTGTGTCCCCCCAAACTGCCCCAATCTTGCAGGTGAGGCCGCCCCAGGGCAGAGCAGAGCGGGACAATCCCCTCCCTGCTGCCCCCAGGACAGGGATGTCCCTCCTGGCTGCCAGGGCACTGCTGACTCAGGGACAACTGGCACCCACCAGCACCCCCAGGGCCCTTTCCCAGCTCTGCTTCCCAGCCTCTCATTCCCAGTCTGTCAGTCCATCTGGGGCAGAATCTGGCCCTTCCCCCTGTTGAACTTCCTATGGTTGGTGATTCCCAGCCCCTGAA
>NW_020957041.1:40797-43024 GCF_003031625.1 Empidonax traillii | reverse complement strand
CCCTCCTGGCTGCCAGGGCACTGCTGACTCAGGGACAACTGGCACCCACCAGCACCCCCAGGGCCCTTTCCCAGCTCTGCTTCCCAGCCTCTCATTCCCAGTCTGTCAGTCCATCTGGGGCAGAATCTGGCCCTTCCCCCTGTTGAACTTCCTATGGTTGGTGATTCCCAGCCCCTGAATTTGTCCAGGATTCTCTGCAGGGCCTCCCTTTCTTTGAGGGAGTCAACAACTCCTCCCAGTTTTGTGTCATTTGCAAAGTGCCCTTTCCAATCCTGCATCCAAGTTGATGTTGAAGAGCACAGGGCCCCAGATTGATCCCCACTGGTGACAGGTCACCAGTCTGATGTCACCCCAGTCACTGCCCACCCTCTACGCTCGACCATGAGCCAATTGCTCATCCAGCCCACGATGTGTTTAGCCAGCTGTGGGCTGATGGACCCCGGCACATGCAAAAAACATTTTTCCATCCTGAAGTCTGCTCTCCTCATGGCCAGAGGTTTTGCTGACATTTCTCCTCCTGCCAGCAGAGATTTTAAACTCGATCCCTTCGTGGTCACTGTGACCAAGACAGCCCCAATCTCCACTTTGCTCACGAGATCCTCTCTGTGGACAAGCAGCAGATCTAGGAGGGCACTGATCCCAGTCAGCTCCCTTAGGACCTGTTCCAACAGGTTGTCATCCAGGTTTTTCCAGGGGTCTCTGGGGCTTCTAAGGAGCCACGAGGTCACTGGCTGTGAGAGGTGCTCCATGATGACATCCCAGAGGTCTCTGGGGTCCTAAAGATCCGTTAAGGCACACACAGTAACAGGGGCTCCACATCAGAAGTGACTCCAGCCTGCTCGTAGTGGGTTTGTTTAGTCCAACCAAATTTTCTCTTGCCAGTCAGGGAAGCAGGTCACCTGACTCCTCCTGACCAAAGAGATACTCCATACCATGTTAGGGCAGCTCAGATATGAAAGAGAGAGAAGGGGAGGAAGTTTCCTTCTTCCAGGACAGCTAGCTGAACAGACAGTTGTTGTCTCAGAGGAGGGGATGCTCCTCTTCGTGTGGGGAAGTACATTTTACTGTTGGTTCTTTTTGCAGTATTTGTAGTGCAATACTTTTAGTTTTTTTCCTTTTCCCTTCTCTGTGTAAATATAAACTGCCTTTTTCTTAGTGAGTTTCAGTTTTACCTTTTCTTGTTCCCCTCTTCCCTGTGGGGGAGCCCAGCTGGTTCTGGGCTCTCTGTAAGTTGAAATACCGAAGATGGAACTTCTACACCTGGTAGAGGGTCAGCCACGGACAGTAAGGACTGTAACAGAGAATGGGTTTCCTGTCAGGAATGCTGACCTATTGTGTTCAGACATGTGGCTGTGTGTCCAATCATGAGTTGTTATGTCAGTGGTAAACCAGTGGTGCCTGTACACGTGTCACCCAGAACTGTATAAAGGTAGATGGACTGTTGTAATAAAGAGCTGGTATCGTGAAACCGTGTCGCTATCCCGCCTCGACCCGTGACATATGGTGACCCCGACGTGATTGCGAAGGAAGATAGAAGAGAACTCAACAAGACGATTTTGAAGCCAACGAAGAAAAGCTCGGAGATCATATCGGTGGATTTCTTGGGAAGCTGCCGACGGGAGGACTAGACAGCTGCTGGCCCCTCCGATCCATTTCACCGCTTCTCAGCTCGAGAAATCGTACACCCCTGAGCTCTCCTTGTCGCTGCTGCTGTCGCTGTTGCGAAATCTCCGTATCCCCGTAACCGCCGTTTGTCGGCTCTCGGTTGCTTAGATCAGCGTTCCAGCCATTGTTCGGCTTCACTTTTTCATCGCTCTGCTTGTAACTCACATAAGTACCTCCTGAAGCAATCTAGAAGGTTTTCACGTCCCAAGCGAGGACTGAGAGAGACGGCTCTGAAGGAGCCGTAGGGGGCAGGAACTCCGGTGTAGCTTTTGAGAGCGACAGTAGAGTCGCAGGGGGCCGGCCCAGATATATATTGAGACACCTGTTTGAAACAGGTGAGCCACTGGAGAATAATGGGTTCCATGTTGTCTAGAGAGAATGATTCTATCATCCAGATGTGGCAGTTACTGCTGAAGGAACATGGAATCAAGCTAGACGCCCTGCTCCAGCAAAAATGCTAACATGGAGCAGAGACCAGGGATACCAGACGACTTCTAAAGTTGCTTTCAGTGTATCTGTGTGGGATGAATGGGGCAAACCTTAGTTCAGAAGTTCCACACAT
>NW_020957041.1:34200-40407 GCF_003031625.1 Empidonax traillii | reverse complement strand
AAAAAAAAAAAAAAAAAAAAAAAAAAAAAAAAAAAAAAATAAAAAAAAAAAAAGAGGAAAAAATAGAAAAAATAGAAAAAACTCCAAAAATAGAAAAAAATAGAAAAAATGGAAAAAAGGAAAAACAAAACCAAAACCAAAAACGGATGGATACCTGCCTGTTCAGTTAACTTTTGAGGAGTAGTATTTTTATCCTCCAGCAGACTGCTCTCTACCTGCCTGTTGCACATGCACAAGTTACTGAGTTACATGGACGACTCATTTATGGACATTCAGCAATGAGAAGAAGGAATACCATTCTTGTGGACTGATGAAAGAAGGACTGTTGGGGTTGATTCTTTGCCTATGTGTGTAGTTGTATGCTATTATTGATATTGCCACGTCTCTAATGCAAGGGTCCTGTATTAGATGATGCTGGCATTTTCTGTAATACAAAAGAGGGTGAATTGTGGGGGAGCTCAGCTGGTTCTGGGCTCTCTGTAAGTTGAGATACCAAAGATGGAACTTCTACACCTGGTAGAGGGTCAGCCACGGACAGTAAGGACTGTAACACAGAATGAGTTTCCTGTCAGGAATGCTGACCTATTGTGTTCAGACATGTGGCTGTGTGTCCAATCATGAGTTGTTATGTCAGTGGTAAACCAGTGGTGTGTGTACATGTGTCACCTAGAACTGTATAGGAGTAGCTATGCTGTTGTAATAAAGAGCTGGTATCGTGAAACTGTCGCTATCCCGCCTCGACCCGCGACACTTCCCTTTCCCGTTGGGGGGGTTGGGTGGTTTTTGTGGACACCTGGTGTCCAGTCAAGGTCAAACCTCTCACTGCTCAGAAGGAGAGAGGTCACAGACAAGCACACGGTGACATCTCGAGTTGTTTTGCCAAGGGGATGAGGGTCAGCACGAGAGACGCAGACACCAACCTTAAGGAACAGGTGTGTAAATTTACTTTCATGCAAAACAGCAAAGAATTGCAAAAAGATAAGCTCAGTAATGCACCTCATCATGACTACAAAGACTGCCTACAGTCACTAAGAAATCACCCGTTATCCTGATACGTTATCGGCATCCAGACCCGCAGGTCAGCGGGGGAGCCCCGGTCACAGCAAAGGGTCAGAGAACTGTAGCGTTATTAATATAATAAATAAATATGTCCCATGGGGACCGTGGTGAACACCAACGTGGTGGGGTAACGAATCTCTCTTTATTCAAACAAGTCACAGGTTAAATAGTAGTTTCAAATGGTCCCATGTCACACAGGTAACGTTCTAAGCCAATCCCATGCAAGCATCCATCTGAGCATGTGCAACAGAGACTTAGAACTACAATTCCCAGAATGCCCTGCGGCACCTGGTATAGCTAGACCCCACCTTTCCCCCCTTTTTAATAACAAAATACAGAATAGTACAATTTTTAACAAAACATTCTTCACTTGACATAGTAAACTTATTTCTTATTTAAACCTTATATTCCTAAGAGTTCTATGCAATAACAAAACTTTATTAATTAAAAACCTTATCTACCTAAGAGTTTTATGCAACTGGGTAGAACAAAAACCTTTATTATCTGAGGGTTTATTTATGATTGGGGAAAATTACCTTTATTAAAGCACAAGGAAAAATTTAAAGGAGGAACATCAGGTTCTGATGTCTTTCGAAGGTGATGTGTTAGAGGTAGTGTTTGTCAGATATATTGTATAAGGTGTATATGGTTTTCATGCATTCATGCATCCACACAATCTTTCTCTCATTCATTCATTCGAGGTGGCCACCCTTCTCTCATCATTCATGCATACTTGCAAATTCTTAAATGAAATCTGTTTGATTCAGCACTTACTTAACCACATGCATATTGTCGCCTTGTACTCCCCCTTTCTAATGTTAATATTGAAAGTTAATGAATTTGAAGGTATAATACTGGCAAGTAGTGTGCATATTCCTGAGTCTGCAGTTAGAAAAAATCAGTAGGTAAGTTACTATTACAATGCATTACTTAATAACAATAGACGTCTTAAAGATGCTAATTACATTACTTAAACTAAATAGTTATCATTATCAAACTTATCCAGATGCACTTAAGAATTTAACAATTTTAAACAATACTTAGTAAATCTCAGTAATTTAAACACTACTACAGGGAAATTGAGAACTTAAAAGTGTATCAATAAGGCAAGCTAAATTCTTCTTTCTTATCAATGTAAACAGAAAAATTAAGATAGGCAACCAAAAGATTTACGTGAAAAATATGTAAAAACAGTCAGTATATTTAGGGTTTGCATAGGTTCGGCCCCGGCTGCTGTACCCCCTCACGGGGGGTGGTGTTGTCACTGTTCATGTGTCTGCTGGAGTCCTCTCCAGTCGATCCAGAGCCAGTCGCGGGTATTACCGTGGAGGAAATGTGCCTGGCCAGCCCGTCCCCGCGGATACTGGAGTTCAGGCCTTGGCTGGGCCGGGGTACGGGTACAGCGCACGCCCAGCCGCGCCAGGATGTCTCCGGGCTGTAGACGGTGCTTTCGAGAGGCCACGCCGGCCCTGCCGCTCCCCGCCATGGCCTGGGAGATCCTTCGGGGGGTCCTGGGCGCTCCCTCCCCTGTGAGAGGACCACGCCATGGCCGCTGCCGCCTGGCCTCGGCTTGACGGTTTCGGTGTTCATTGGGGCCTGGCCCCCGCGCCCCCAGGGTAACCCCGCCGCCATCGCCCCCCGCAGCCGCCGGTGAGGTGGAGGCCGAGGCTGCGCCGCTCCATCTTTTTTAAACATCGCACCGTTGCTGCTGGCAGGCACAGCAGCTGATGCCTAGCTACCCGCCTGCAGCACGGACTATGGTCTATGCATGCCTCCCGCCGAGGCAGTCTGTAAAGTGGCCACGAGAGAGGAAGAGAAGGCACCACGTCCCGCTTCTGGCATGGGCAAAGTGGCGCCGCCCATGCTCCAGCGTGGATTCCACGTGTCTGGAAGACTGCAATGGCCTGGGGATTCAAAATCCGTTCCCTTCCACCAGTTGCACAATTTACGACACGCGCCTTCCTCCCGGGACCCACGCATCCGTGAAAATTCAGTACAAAAAGGTACAATCCAAGGTCCTTTGTCCGAGCTCTCGGCACCCCCCTCGCTTTCCACATGGTGGATGAGTTTTGCTGCGCGGGTTTTAGAATGTCCATTTTGTTCTCCTCTGCTTTCTTTCCGTTTCTCCACCCCCCTTTCCAAACAGTTTCACTAAGACCTGTAAATAGTATCACTCCTAAAACAGTTATTTTCATTAGTTTTAAAAGTCCAGCTATTTTATGTCTGTTAACTTGCCTCCAAAGTCCTTTCAGCATTAAGCTTAAGGCTTTTGTAACACCCCGTGGTTCAGGTGAATGAAAAGTTTCCATTTTTTCTCTCTTTTTTCTTTTTCTATTTTTTTCTTTTTTCTATTTTTTCCTGCCCTCTCACCTGGACGAGGTTTTTCTTCTTCTTTCTTGTTTCTTCTTTCTTCTTTGTTTCCGAGAGGTTTCTCTCCAAATGTAGGCAAATTCCTACCGAGTATTTAGGCCTTTTTCTTCGAGCTCACACGCGGCAATCGCCGCTAGCGCCCATCAAAGGATTCTTTCCCTTGGTTCCTGACGCTTTTCCCCTTTTTGATGGCGTGCGTTCTTCAGCTCTAATATAGGCTGGTTCCTAACGCCTGGTCCATATTAGTCCCTGATTCAGGGCGCCAAATGTAGCGTTATTAAACATAGCGTTATTATGTATAAATGTAGCATTATATAATAAATAAATATGTCCCATGGGGACCATGGTGAACACCAACGTGGTGGGGTAACGAATCTCTCTTTATTCAAACAAGTCACAGGTTAAATAGTAGTTTCAAATGGTCCCACGTCACACAGGTAACGTTCTAAGCCAATCCCATGCAAGCATCCATCTGAGCATGTGCAACAGAGACTTAGAACTACAATTCCCAGAATGCCCTGCGGCACCTGGTATAGCTAGACCCCACAGAGAACCCCTCTCAGGATCTGGGAAGTCCCACGCAGGCCATCCACTCATAGGGGGGGTCTCCATCTTTGCTGTGAGAGGGTCCAGCTTTTATACTGTTGAACAAACCAACTTACATAACCACTAATGTGGAAAATATCCGGCTTCCTTCTCTCCTTGGGTTTCACCCAAAGCCTGGCCAGGGCTTCAGGGCAAAAACAAGGGAGTCAACCTGCACCATCTGCTGCCAAACAAGGCCAGAGATCTATTTCCATGGCCTTGACCAGTCTCTAAGTACAGAAAGATAAATACACTCCTATTTTGCTGACAATCATACACATTTCATTAATGGACAGATACCAATGTTATTCACTAATGACAGAGCACAAATATAGCTTACTAATAAGCACACATATTGACACAGGTGTAGTCTTATCGTAGTCCATATTTTACTAACAAGCGTCCATCATTTGCTGACGAACGGACACACGACTAAGTACATCAGGCTGAAAGGTTCATCTGGAGGTCAACTTTGGCTCAGGGCCTGTTGTTCAGGCCTCAGCACTTCAGTGGGTCACTAGCTGTGGCTGAAGCTCTTCCTGCATTCCAAGGACTTGTAAGGCTAATCCCTGGTGTGGATCAGTTGGTGGCGGATCAAGGTAGAGCTGTCTCTGAAGCTCTTCCCACATTCCAAGCACTTGAAGGGCAGTTCCCCTGTGTGGATCATCTGGTGGCGGATCAGGCTGGAATTGTGGCAGAAGCTCTTCCCACACTCCAAGCACTTGTAGCGCTTATCTCCAGTGTGGGTGCTCTGGTGGAGAACCAGTTTAGACCTGTGCCTGAAGCTCTTCCTGCGTTCCAAGCACGGGTAGGACCGTTTTTCTGTATGCATCAGCTGGTGGCGGATCAGGGTAGAGCTGTCTCTGAAGCTCTTCCCACATTCCAAGCACTTGAAGGGCAGTTCCCCTGTGTGGATCATCTGGTGGCGGATCAGGGTAGAGCTGTCTCTGAAGCTCTTCCTACATTCCAAGCACTTGAAGGGTCGTTCCCCTGTGTGGATCATCTGGTGGCGGATCAGGCTGGAATTGTGGCTGAAGCTCTTCCCACATTCCAAGCATTTGTAGCGCTTATCTCCAGTGTGGGTGCTCTGGTGGAGAACCAGTTTAGACCTGTTCCTGAAGTTCTTCCTGCATTCCAAGCACTTGAAGGGCCGTTCCCCTGTGTGGATCATCTGGTGGCGGATCAGGGTAGAGCTGTCTCTGAAGCTCTTCTCACATTCCAAGCACTTGAAGGGCCGTTCCCCTGTGTGGATCATCTGGTGGCGGATCAGGCTGGAATTGTGGCAGAAGCTCTTCCCACACTCCAAGCACTTGTAGCGCTTATCTCCAGTGTGGATGCTCTGGTGGAGAACCAGTTCAGACCTGTGCCTGAAGCTCTTCCCACATTCCAAGCACTTGAAGGGCTGTTCCCCTGTGTGGATCATCTGGTGGCGGATCAGGGTAGAGCTGTCTCTGAAGCTCTTCTCACATTCCAAGCACTTGAAGGGCCGTTCCCCTGTGTGGATCATCTGGTGGCGGATCAGGGTAGAGCTGTCTCTGAAGCTCTTCCTACATTCCAAGCACTTGAAGGGCCGTTCCCCTGTGTGGATCATCTGGTGGCGGATCAGGGTAGAGCTGTCTCTGAAGCTCTTCCTACATTCCAAGCACCTGAAGGGCTTCTCCCTGCTGGGAGGCTGCTCAGGGACCACCAGCTCGGAGCTCCGGCTCAAGCTCCGGCCGCCTTCCCGGCACAGGACGGCTCTTTCCTCCTCACAGCTCCCTGGGCTGGCTTTGCAGCCCCTCCTCCGGGGGCATCTCCGGGCCTTTTCCTCCCCGCTGCCTTCCTGCGCAGGGGAGCCCTTCAAAACGGCCTCTCCCACCAGGCTCTGCCGGGGGGATTTGTCCTCCGTGCTCTCCGTCCTCAGCTCGGGGCCTGGGGCAGGAAGGAAGAAGGACAGGCAGGGGATTTGCCTCCGGCCCAGAGGGAAGGCCAAGGACATCCCACAGATCCAGCCCCGGCAGGACAGCGGCACCAGCGGGGTTGTCCTGCAGCCGAGGGCGATGCTCGGCTGGGAGACATAGAACAAGAGAGGGGGAAAGGTCCACTGACTTCCTCCTCACCTGCCTGGGTGTCCTGGGGCATCATCTTCTTCCTCACAATCTCCTCCTCCATCCAGTAAGGGTTTGGCAATGAGAAATCCTGTTTCGGTGGGAA
>NW_020957041.1:28607-33928 GCF_003031625.1 Empidonax traillii | reverse complement strand
CGGGGTTGTCCTGCAGCCGAGGGCGATGCTCGGCTGGGAGACATAGAACAAGAGAGGGGGAAAGGTCCACTGACTTCCTCCTCACCTGCCTGGGTGTCCTGGGGCATCATCTTCTTCCTCACAATCTCCTCCTCCATCCAGTAAGGGTTTGGCAATGAGAAATCCTGTTTCGGTGGGAAAAACAGGGTGTGAGCACGTTGGGTTGGGGATTCCTCCTGCCCAAGTCTATCGCGAGGTGGGGGTGATCCTCGTGACGGACCCAGCTTCCATCTTGCATGGGGAGATGAGACATACATACACACAAGAGCATATATGACTCGCAAAATGGCGAATTCCTTTATTACAACAAGAAGACAGCTTATATAGAGGGGACTATAGAAGGGTCTCGAACCGAGGTGGGACCCCCGGCAGGAACATCGAATCCCGAGGGGTACTGATAAGAGAGAATGGAGGGATTGGCCAGGGAATATATGTCTGGCCATCTAGGGAGAGGGGAAGGCCAGGAAGGAGTGGTGAGGGGTTTCTGCAGAGGTCTGTTTCTTATCACTGGATTGCAGGCTCTTCCTTCGGCTTCAGCTGTCAAAGCACTTCTAGATGGATTTCTTCCTCTGAGGCCCCTTCGAGTTCCTGTAGCATCTCTCTGCATTCTCTGTAAGCTTTCATCCGTCCACCCCCGACACAAGTCTATCCCTAGAATGGTATCCATGAAAACCTCCCAGGAGTTGCCCCTCTCTGGTTTCTTCACTTTGGGGTTCTGGGGGTCCCCCTGTCCAGGCTGCTCATCGTGCTGTGTGTCAGGGGGGTCACCCTTCTCCAGGATCCCTGCCCCCTCCAGGCTGTCAGTGGCCTTGGGAATCTCAGGAGTGCTCCCTCTCCAGACTCCTTACTTTGGGGTCCTGGAGTTCCTCCCTCTCCATGGTCCTGCTTAGGGATGCCGGGGGCTTTGGGGGTCAAAGGGTCCATTCTCCCTTCACTCTCTGATTCTGGGTGTCGGATTCCCAGGGGTCCCTTCTCTCCTGGTTGTTGGAGGTCCTCTCTCTCCAGGCTCCAGTTTCATTATCCCAGAGGTCCCCCCCACCTCTAGAGTTTCTCCTCTTGGGGCTGCCACGTCTCAGGGTTCCCCCATCTCTGTGTTCCCCACCTCTCCAGGCTGCTGGGGGTTCCCCAGCTCCAGTGTCACCCCTCTCCACTCTCCCCACTCTGGGGGGCCCCGGGGTTCCCCACCTGGGTCTGCTGGAGGTCCCCAAAACCAGTGCCCGCCCTCCACTCCACCCCCAAGCTGGGACATGTGGCTCCTGCCTGCTGGCACCTGCTGGGGACTCCCACCAAAAAAACCCACCTGCTGGGGACCCCCCAGTATCTCCCCAAGGGGCATTTGCAGTTCATTTTGAAGTCTTTAAGCTCCGAACATCCTCTCCCCACCAAAATCCAACACGGACTCCCCCAAGATATCTGGGGTGAGCTCCCCCTCCCCAGTCACCTGTGAGATGCAGGGGGGAAGATGTTTCCAGGGTGGGAGGAGCTGTGATGGTTGTTCCTCCTCTTCCTCCTTTTCCTGCCCCCTCTACCTCCTCTATCCTTCCCCTTCCTCCTGTTCCTCCTCTTCTGCTCTTCCTCCTCCATCCCTCCTCCTCCTTCTCCTCCCCAATCCCCCCTCCTTCTTCTCCTACCTCCACCCCTTCTCCCACTCCTTTCTCCATCCCTTCTCCTCCTCCCCTAGGCCCAATGCCCACCCTTGGTCCTCCCTTCCCCCCAAACCCATCCCATCCCGTGGGAGGAGCAGGGATGGAGCTGGGGCAGGTCGGGATGGGTCAGCACTGGGCTCTGGGCTGCTTCCACCCCCTGGGGGGATCCCAGGAAGGCCAAAAGAACAGGAAAAGGGGCAAAAGTGGTGGCTGGAGATCAAAATTTGGGGGTTATGGTCCCCCTGGGTGGGCATTTCCATCCCTTTGGGCTCCCCTCAGGAGCCTGGAGATCTCGGAGGGGGGAATGCAGAGATGGAGAATGGGAGATCCCGAGGGATTTTGGGGGCAGCAGGAGGGGCTGTGGGAGCCCCTTGCTGGGGGGTCGGGCTGGAGACCCCCCGGTGCTCCTGGGACCCCGGGCTGGAGAGTTGTCACCACCTTCTGCTGCCTGGGGGGGCTCTGGGGGGACCTCGGCTCCCCTTGGGGCTCTTCTGCAGCCACAGAACCTGCAGGGACCTCCCCTGGGTGGGGCCTCCAGGGGTTCCAGGAGCTTTGGGCTCATCCTGGGAGCCACTGGGACACACTGGGATCATACTGGGAGTGACTGAAAGGGACTGCAATAATATAGGGAGTGTCTGTAATCATGCTGGGAATGATTAGGACCACACTGGGAGGAACTGGGAGCAAGTGGGAGCGACTGGATCTATACTTAGGGCAAGTGGGTGTGAATGAGTGTGGCAGGAGAGCCTACCCCTGATCAATCCTAAAATCCAATCAGAGAATGCACAGAACGCAAACCATCAACTGCTGTTGTTGTCTTGGTGTTATTTGTGCTAAAACAATCCTGGTTCACCAGACTTTGAGTCAGATCAGCTGCTGGAGGGGCTGTAAATGCGTGACTTGAGTCAATCACCTCATACTAAAGTCCAGTCCCCTCTCACACAGTCAGATTCTTCTGACATAACCCCTCCTGGGGGTGTAGGTGTGGAGATTCCTCCCTTGGCTGGGGACACCCCTAGGGTCACTCCTGCAGGTTGAGAGCAGAGGTCTCCCCAGAAGCATTGGTCTGGGGGAGTTATATCCATCTCTAATTAATAATTATTTCCTTTTTGATGGGTTTAATATAACTGCTTCGATAATTGCTTCGATATAGTGCACTATCCTGTCTTATACTATACTACTGGTAGTCTTAGCCTTTATATTGTGTAGTAAGTACTTCTGATTAAGATCTTTCACCTGATTACTTTTTATAATAAATTATTAATTTTATATAAATATTCTCATTTTGCCAGTTATTAAAACCTGTGGGACAAAAGTGGTTCAGTCACACCTCTGTAACTCCTTAAATGCTGTCACAATCCGAGGCTGAGCTTGGATTCAGCTGCACTCGGGCTCTTCTCCCAGCAGGGCTTTAGGAAGCCGGGGAGTCCTTTCCGCCCCTCGGGACTCAACGGCAGCACTTCTGAATAACTTTTGTCTGAGCCTCTCACTCCCACCGTGACACTGGGCCCATGCTGGGAGAGACTGGGATCACACTGGGATTATACTACAGGCAACTGGGAAAACACTGTGAAGAACAGGGAGCAACTGGAACCACGCTGGGGGCAACCGGGATCACACGAACGGTGGCTTGGATCATACTGGGAGTGACAAGGAGCATGCTGGGGGCAACCAGGATCATGTTATGGGCAACTGGGATATAGTGGGAGCAACTGGGATCATGTTTGAGGTGACTGGGGTTACTGGGAGGGACTAGGACCACACTGAGGGTGACTTGGATTTGGCTGTGAGGAACTGGGATCATGCTGGAAGCAACTGGGAGCAACTGAGAGCGCACTGGGGGTGACTGGAACCACAGTGGGGGTGAAAGGAAGCAACTGGAACCATGTGGGGGGCAACTGGGCTCATACTGGGAGAAACTGGGAGTGACAGGGACAGTACTGGGACTACCTGGCAGTGACTGGGATCATACTGGGGGTGACTGGCAGCATCTGGGACCATGCTGGGAGCAAATGGCATCACACTGTGACTGGGTTGATACTGGGAACAAATAGAACCACGATGGAGGCAACTGGGATCATACTGGGGGTGACTGCAAGTGACTGGCATCATACTGGGATCATACAGGGAGTGGTGGGCAGTGACTAGGATTGTCGGGGGTGGACGGATGGAAGCTTACAAAGAATGCAGAGAGATGCTACAGGAACTCGAAGGGGCCTCACAGGAAGAAATCCATCTAGAAGTGCTTTGACAGCTAAAGCCGAAGGAAGAGCCTGAAACCCAGTGATAAGAAACGGACCTCTACAGAAACCCCTCACCACTCCTTCCTGGCCTTCCCCCTCTCCCTAGATGGCCAGACATATATCCCAGGCCAATCCCTCTATTCTCCCTTATCAGCACCCCTCGGGATTCGATGTTCCTGCCGGGGGTCCCACCTCTGTTCGAGACCCTTCTATAGTCCCCTCTATATAAGCTGTCTTCTTGTTGTAATAAAGGAATTCGCCATTTTGCGAGTCATAGATACTCTTGTGTGTATGTATGTCTCATCTCCCCATGCAAGATGGAAGCTGGGTCCGTTGCGAGGTCCACCCCCACCTCGCGATATAGGATCATACTGGAGATGACTGGGATTATATTGGCCTTGACAGAGAGCAACTGGGATCATACAGGGGACAACTGCAATCATACTGGGAGTGACTGGGGTTATATTAGGTGTGAATAAGGCCTTACTGGGGGTTGCTGGGAGCTACTGGGATCATGCTGGAACCCAGCTTGGACACACTGGGAGCAACTGGGATCAACTGGCAGACACTGGAATGATGCATGGAGTAGTAAGACCACATGGGGTAACTGGGATCATACTGAGAGAAGCTGGGCCCACACTGGGAGCATCTGTAACCATACTGGTGGTGACGGGGACAACACTGGGAGTGACTGTGTCTACACTGGGGGCAACTGGGAGTAACTGGACCCCTGTTGGGGGGGCTGGGATCATACTGGACTCATACTGGGAACACTATGCTGGGGGAAACTGGGACCATAGTGTGGGCAAGTGGGATATATTGGCAACAACTGGGCTCATACTGGAGGTGACTGGGCTCATATTGGGAGTTAATGGGCTCTGGGAAGCGCAGGATTGGCAGGGCAAACCCCCCTCCCGCTGCTCTGCATTCCCAAAATCCTTGTTCCCAGTTCCCACTCTGGCCCTGACCAGCAGATCTGCTCCGGGATCCCATTCCCTGGGGGCACTTCCCTGCCCTCTCCCCGCCTTCCTGCTGCTGGAAATCAGCCCTTTGGAGCCTCATCCCATTGTTTCCTCCTGCTCTTCCCTATTATTGTCAGGGTCCCCCTGCACCCCTTTTTCCCAGGCACTGGAACTCCCTGCCAGGCCATTCCCAGTTTTCCAGCCCCCAGACCCCTCTTTCTTTGACTGCAGGATCCCCCTGCCCCCCTTTCCCGGCCATCCCACCTCTCCCAGCTCCCAGACTCCCCCTTTCCTTAACTCTGGGACTCCACTTGATCCCCATTCCTCCCTTTCCGAGCCCCCCCCCTTTGCTCCGCATCAGGGACCCCCTGAAACCCTTCACAGCCATCCCACGTCTCCCCACCTCTCGACCCCCCCTTTCCCTGACACCA
>NW_020957041.1:25760-27560 GCF_003031625.1 Empidonax traillii | reverse complement strand
GGGGGGATATTGGGGGTCCCCCGGAGGTGTTTTTTTTTTTTGGGGGGTCTCGGTGGCGGTTCCCGGCAGAGCCCCGGTGATGGGTGGAGGGATGGGGGTGTCACCCCCCGCGGGGGGGGGTTCATCTTGGGTCAGGTCCTTCATTGCCAGCCCGGAGCACGGAGAGGGGGTACCCTCTGGGACCCTGAAACGGGGACCCCCTTCAGCCAGGGGAGACCCCTGGGATACTGAAGGAGGGAGCTGGGGCGGGGGGGTGAACCCCAGGATTCCCTGGACCCCCGGCAGCTTGGAGAAGGGGGGAGCACAGGAGAGGAGGAACCCCTGGGAACCCGCACCCCGAAGCAGAGTCGGGGGAGAAGGGACTGCTGTGACTCCCAAACCCCCTGGCATCCTTAAGCGGGGGCCTGCAGAGAGGGGGGACCCCAGGACTCCAGAGGGGGAAGACAGGAGATGGGGGACCCCTGGCAGTCCCAGGACCCCTGGCAGCCCAGAGGGGGAGACCCCAATACACACAGGACCCCCAACAGCCCGGACATGGGGGACCTCCAGAACCCCAAAGAGGAGAGGCCAGAGAGGGGAACCCTGGGAGGGGTTTTTTTGGGGGATGAATCTTGGTGTTTTGGGCTGAATCTTGGGGGTGCAGGAGGGACATGGGGAAGGGGGTTTCCAGATGATCCAAGGCTGAAGGAAAGGGGTTGCAGGAACTTGGAGAAGTGGGATGGGGGTTCCCAGGGAAACAGGATGTCTAGAGGGTCCTCGTGTCTAGGAAAGGATGGTCCAGCAGTCTGCAGTGTCAGGGAAAGGTGGTTCACAGGGTCAGGAGTCCTGGGATGGCTGGGAAGGGATTCAGGGAGTCCATGGTGTGAAGGAAAGGGGCTCTGGGAAAGGCAGGAATGCAAGTTCAGGGGGTCCCAGGGTCAAGGAAAGGGGGAGCCTGGTGGCTGGGAGAGGTGGGATGGGCAGGAAAGGGGGTACAGGGAGGTATTGGTGCAGGGTAAGGGGATGGAGGGGGGGTTGGAGCTGGGAAAGGGGTTCAGGTTGGTCCCAGTGTCTGAGAATGGGGCTTCAGGGGGGCCCCAAGGTAAAGAAAAGGTAGGACTAGGAGTGGAGAGAGGACAGATGGGGGGTCCAGGGTGTCCCTGTGCCCAGGAAAGTGGGATCTAGGGGCCTCCAGTGTCAGGGAAAGATGGTTCCCTGGGTGGGGAGACCCAGGATGGCTGGGAAGGAGATTCAGGGCTCCTTGGCCTTCCCTCTGGGCCGGAGGCAAATCCCCTGCCTGTCCTTCCTTCCACTCCTTTTCCTTCCTTCTTCCTCCTCCTTGTTCCTCCCTTTCCTTCTTCCTTCTCTTTTTATCTTTCTCTCCTTCCTCCTTTTTCTTTCTGTCCATTCTTCTCCTTCCTTTTCATCGTTCCTCTCCTTGTGTCAGGAACAGCGTAGCAGCAGGAGCAGGGAAGTGATTCTGTCCCTGTGCTTGGCACTGGTGAGGCCACCCCTGGGGTGCTGTGTCCAGCTCTGAGCCCCTCAGCTCAGGAAGGACATGGAGGGGCTGGAGCAGGGGCAGAGAAGAGCAGGGAGGGTGGGGAAGGGACTGGAGCACAAGTGCTGTGAGGGGAGGCTGAGGGAGCTGGGGTTGTTGAGCCTGGAGAGGAGGAGGCTCAGGGGAGACCTCAGCACTCTCTGCAACTCCCTGAGAGGAAGTGTAGCAAGATGAGGGTTGGTCTCTTCTCCCAGGACAAGAGGGCACAGTCTTAAGCTGCACCAGGGAAGGTTTAAGTTGAACATTAGGAAGAAGTTCTTCAC
>NW_020957041.1:17332-25126 GCF_003031625.1 Empidonax traillii | reverse complement strand
GAGCTGGGGTTGTTGAGCCTGGAGAGGAGGAGGCTCAGGGGAGACCTCAGCACTCTCTGCAACTCCCTGAGAGGAAGTGTAGCAAGATGAGGGTTGGTCTCTTCTCCCAGGACAAGAGGGCACAGTCTTAAGCTGCACCAGGGAAGGTTTAAGTTGAACATTAGGAAGAAGTTCTTCACAGAAAGAGTGATTGGGCGTTGGAACGGGCTGCCCAGGGAGGTGGTGGAGTCACTGTCCCTGGAGGTGTTTAAGAAGAGGCTGGATGTGGCATCAGTGCCATGGTCTAGTTGACAAGGTGGTGTTGGGTCATAGCTTGGACTCAGTGACCTCAGAGGTCTTTTCCAACCTATTTGATTCTGTGATTCCTCCTCTTCTTCCTTCTTTTTTCTCCTTCTGGTTCTTCCTTCTTCTTCCTTCTTTCCTTCCTCCTCTTGTTCCTTCCTCCTTTTTTTTCTTTTTCTGCTTGTTCTTTCCTTTCATGTTCCTTCCTCTCCTTCTTCCTTCCTGCCCCAGGCCCTGAGCTGAGGACAGAGAGCACGGAGGACAAATCCCCCCGGCAGAGCCTGGTGGGAGAGGCCGTTTTGAAGGGCTCCCCGGCGCAGGAAGGCAGCGGGGAGGAAAAGGCCCGGAGATGCCCCCGGAGGAGGGGCTGCAAAGCCAGCCCAGGGAGCTGTGAGGAGGAAAGAGCCGTCCTGTGCTGGGAAGGCGGCTGAAGCTTCGGCTGGAGCTCTGAGCTGGTGGTGCAGCAGCACCTCAGTGCCCAGAAGTGCCCTGAGTGTGGGAAGAGCTTCAGCCAGAGCTCCAACCTCCTTGCCCACCAGCACATCCACACTGGGGAACGGCCCTACAAGTGTGTGGAATGTGGGAAGAGCTTCATCCATGGTTCCCACCTCTGGAAGGACACCTGGCTGGTGGTCTCCACATCCTCCTGGTTCCCTGCAGGCACCTAGGTAAATGCAGGGGGAGAACATCCACCAGGACACAGCCCGAGGTCAGAAATTTATAGAGAAGAGCGGATTTGTTGACTTTAGACCCCCCAAAAATCTCACCTGTTCTGTCCAGTTGTTCCTTCTGGTGGCATCAAGCAACACTGGGTGATCTTCAAGGTCTTTTCCAACTTAAATAATTCCGTGATTCTGATTCTCTACGGCCCAAGGGCATTTTCCACAGCCAAATGGTGATGGACTGGGGCAAAGACCAAGATTTTGGAGACAGTGGAGTGTAAAACCCCCTGAAAAGGCTCTTCTACCCACCCAACCCAACCCCATGGATACTCACGTGGTGCCAAAACGTAAATCCTTTTATTTTGGCCTTGATTTACTTTCGATTCACCTTCATCCATTCAAAACACCCCAAACTGGGGCAAAAATAAAGACATATAAAGCCCCACCATTTTACTGGGATTTGGGAGTTCAGGGGGATATTTGGGAGGATTTGGGGTTGTAGATGTACCTGTGCACAAACCTCTCCCAGTTGGGGCCATTCAGGAAGTGACAGCTGAGTTTTCCCAGGAACTGGAACAGCCTTTTATCTGCAGGGACACAAATCAGGGGCTGCCCCCCCAATCCTGCACCCCACAGCAGGTTGGGAGCTCTCCCATCCCCCTTTCCCATCCCTTTTTGGTGCTTCCAGTAATTTGTCTTGGCTTCTCCTGCTTTTCTTCCTTTCTCTCCTCTCTTTTGGTTTTAGCAAATGAAGTTGGATTATCCTTTTGGAATCCAACATCTGGCCTCATCTGAGCCTTAATCGTGCTTGGGGGTATCTTAGAACCCAATTCCTCCCCTCATTTGTGGGTCAAGGCAAACTTTGCCAAATATCACTAAAAATCCTCCTAATTTTACCCCAAATCCCCTTAATTCCACTCAAAGTTTCCTTAGTTCCATGTAAAATTCCCCTCATTTGTCCCCAAATCCCTGATTTCACTCTAAATTCTCTTAATTCCACTGAAGATCCCCTTAATTCCACCTAAAATCCCCCAAATATCACCCCAAGTCTCTTAATTCAACACCCAAAATCCCTTAATTCCAACTAACCCCTCGATCTCCCAGGAATTCTCTTAATTCCTCCCCAAATCCCCTTAATTCCACCCAAAATCCCCCTAATTTCACCCCAAATTCTTTAACTCTACCCAAAATTCCCTTAGACTCTTCTAAAATCCCCATAGTTGCCCCTGAAGTCCCACTAATTTCACCCCAAATCCCCAAGATTCAGTCAAAAATTCCCTTAATTTCACACAACACTCCCTTAACCTGGCCCACTCCACAATTTCACCCCAAATCCCTGATTTCACCTCAAATCCACTCAATTCACCTCAAAAGTCCCTTAACTCCACCTACAATCCCCTAAAATCATAAAAAATCCCAATCATTTCACCCTAAATCCACTTAATTCCACCCAAGATTCCTTTAATTCCATCCAAAATCCCCCCAATATCACCACAAATGCCCTTAATTCCACTTAAAATTCCCTTAATTCCACCTAAAATCTCCCTAATTTCACCCCAAATCCCTTTATTGAACCCCAAATTCCCATAATTTCACCCCAAATCCCCAAGATTCCACCAAGATTTCCCTAATTTCACACAAAATTCCTTTAATTCCACCTAAACACCCCTAATTTCACCTCACCTCCTCTGATTTTCACCTCGTATCGCAATGGTTCTACTCAGAGTTGCCTCAACTCCACCTAAAATTTCCATAAGATCATCAAATTCCTCCTGAATTCACCCCAAATCCGTTTAATTCCAGTTGAAATCCCCTAAATCCCACCTAAAATCCCCATAATCCCATCAAAATCCCCTATTTCACCCCAAATCTCAATTCCAGTCGAAATTCCCTTAATCCCACCTACAATTTCCCTAATTTCACCCAAATCCCCGAGTTCACCTCAAGTGCCCTTAATTCCACCCCTAATCCCCAAACCATCCCCCAGAATCGATTCATTCAATCCCCCAAACCCTCAATTTCTCCCCCCTCAATCTCACCAAAATCCCCATTTTCACTCAAAACTCCCTGAATTCCATCCAAAATTCCCTAAAGCCCTTCTAGGCCCCCCTAACCCCCCACCTCGGACCCCTAAAGCCCCCCTAAACCCCCTTTAGTGACCCCCCAGAGCCCCCCTTTCCTATGGGGCCCGTCCTCCCAGGATTTGGGGGTCCGAGGGGGCACTCGGGGGGCACTTGGGGGTCAGAGGGGGAACTTGAGAATCCGAGGAGGCGTTAATGGGGCACTGAGGGGGCACTTCGGGGTCAGGGGAGGGAATTTGGGGGCCCTCGGGAGGCTGCGAACCCCGGGTAATGGGGGTCTATGGGGCCGCGGGGCGTGATGGGAGTTGTAGTCCTGGCTGGCAATGGCGCTCAGGCGGCCGCGGTGCATGACGGGAGCTGTAGTTCCGGAAGAGTCTAAAGCCGCTCTGGCTCCGGGCCCCGCCTCCCCTCTCCTTTCTCGGGCGCGGATTGGCTGCGGGAGTTGACGGGCGGGCCCTGCGACCAATGGGAGGCCGTAGAGGCGGGAACTGCCCAGGCTACCGCTGCAGTCCCTGCCAGTACAGCCCAGTTCATTCCCAGGCCCTCCCAGTATGGGCCAGTTCAGTCTCAGTTCAGTCCCAGTCCCGCCCGGTATAGTCCAGTTCATCCCCAGGCCTTCCCAGTACAGCCTGGTTCCCCAGGGCCCTGCCAGCTTCCCCCAGTCTGTCCTCCAGTGTCCCCAGTCCCTCCAGTCCAACTCAGTTCCCCCCTGTCCCTTCCAGTCCACCCAGGTGCCCACCCACCCCCCCAGTATCCCCCAGTATGTCCCATTCCCTCCCAGTGTCATTCCCAGCATGTCCCAGTGTCCCCCAGCCCTCCCCAGTGTCCCCCCCAGTCCCTCCCCATTCCCCCAGTGTCCTCCCCAGTGCTCCCATTGTCCCCCAGTAAGTCCCAGTCCATCCCAGAATCATTCACGGCATTCCCAGCGTCCACCATTATGTCACAGTGACCCCCAATGTCTCCCATAGTGTCCCCCAGCATGTCCTGGTCCATACCAGTATGTCCCAGTCCACTCCAGTGTCCCCCCAGTCCACCCCAGTGCCCCTCTTAGTGTTCTCAGTGTCCTCCAGTCCCTCCCAGTATCACTCCAGTATGGCCCGGAGTCCATCCCAGTTGCCCCCACAGTCCACTCCAGTCCACCACCCGTGACCACGCCCCCTTACCCGTGTCCACGCCCCCTTACCCATGACCACGCCCATTCGACGATGACCACGCCCCTCAGCCGTGGTCACGCCCCCCAGGTCTCACCCCCCAGTTTTACCTGTGGCTGCTCTGGGAAGGTGAGTGACCCCCGCAGTCCCCCCTCAGACCTTCCCAGTTACCCTCCAGTCCCTCCCAGTTAACCCCTCGTTCACTCCAGTCTGTCCCAGTTACCTCCCAGTCACCCTCCAGTCCCCCCAGTTGCTCCTAATCCCCTTCCAGACCCCCCAGTTGCTCCCAGTCCCCCTGCAGTTGCTCCTAGTCCCCTTCCAGTCCCCCCAGTCCCTCCCAGTGCTCCCCAGTGGCTCCCACTCTCCCTCGAGTCCCCCCTAGTCCCTCCAGTTGTTCCCAGTCCCCCGCAAATTGGGCACCCAGTAACCCTCCAGTTCCCCCAAATCCCCTCCAGTCCCTCCCAGTGCCTCCAAATCCCCTCCAGTCCCCCCAAATCGCCCCCATCCCCTCCCAGTCCCCCCCAGTCGCTCACAGTTCCTTCCAATCCCCCCAGTAACCCCCCCCTTCCCTCCCAGTCCCGCCCTGCTCAGGAATCCCAGTGACTCACCCACCCCTCCCCCACCCGGACGCCCGGGATTCCCGGGGGGGGGGGGGCGGCCCCCCCCCCCCCCTTTCCCGGTTTTTCGGGACCCCCTGGAATCTTCCCCTCCCCCCAGGGGTCAAAAGTCACGAGATGGAGCAGGAAAGCCTGAGGGTGCTGGTGCTACTGGGAGGTACTGGGAGGGACTGGGGGGAAACTAGGAGGGACTGGGGGAGGACTAGGGGGAACTGGAGGGGACTGGGAGCAGTTGAGGAGGAACTGGGATATATATACTGGGAGGGGATTGGGAGGGAACTGGGAGGCACTGGGGGAGGACTGAGTGGGGACTGGGAGCAACTGGGAGGGAATTGGGGAGGACTGAGAAGGAACTGGGAGCAAATGGGAAGGAACTGAGGGGACTGGGATATTCTGGGGGGAATTGGGGGGGGGACTGGGATATACTGGGAGGGGATTGGGAGCAACTGGGAGGGAATTGGGGAGGACTGGGAGTAACTGGGTAGGGAACTGGTTTATTTTGAACTGGGAGGAACTGGGACCATTGATCCCCCCCAAACTGTTCCCCTCCCTGTCCCAGTTCTGTCCATGGTGAGAGGGAACCCCCACACTGGTGAGTGACTGGGACAAACTGGGGCCAACTGGGGGGTGGGTGTGTGTACTGGGAGTGGGGTGGGGTCATACTGGGAGTGGGGAGGGTCATACTGGGAGTGGAGGTGGGGTTCATACTGGGTTATAGTGGGATGGGGGGGCCATACTGGTTTATAGTGGGATGGGGAGGCCGTACTGAGTTATGCTGGGATGTAAGGGATCCGTACTGGTTTATACTGGGATGAGGGCTCACACTGCTGTGGGGGGCTCATACTGGGTTGGGGGGAGCCCATACTGGTTTATACTGAAATGGGAAGGTCCATACCGGGTCTGTACTGGGTTATACGGGGATGGGGGTGCCTATACTGGTTTATACTGGGGTGGGGAAGTCCTGGTCCCTCTGACTCTTCCCCTCCCCACAGATGCCAACAATCCCTTCCAGTACGGTGAGTGGGGACCAGTCTGGGGGGACTGGGAGGGAATTGGGGAGGACTGGGAAAAAATTTGGGGGGGGCTGGGAGGGGTAGGGGGGAATGGGGATGTCCCCAGGTGTGTCCTCAGGTGTGTCCCAGCTGTCCCCCCAGCTGTCCCCAGGTGTGTCCCCAGCTGTCCCCAGCTGTCCCCAGCTGTCCCCCCAGCTGTCCCCCAGGTGTGTCCCCAGCTGTCCCCAGGTGTGTCCCCAGGTGTGTCCCAGCTGTCCCCCCAGCTGTCCCCCAGGTGTGTCCCCAGCTGTCCCCAGGTGTGACAGGTGTGTGTCCCCAGACTGGCATCACCTGCGCGTGGCCGGGCTGGGCGTGGCCGCCGTCCTGTGCGTCTTGGGCTTCGTCGTCCTGCTCAGTGAGTGTCACCTCTGCCAGCTGGGGGAGGTCCCCAGTGTCACCCGGGGGGTCCCTGTGTCACCTTCTCTGTGTCACCTGTTGTGTCCCCTGACAGGTGGGAAGTGCAAGTGCCGGAGCAAGGCCAGGTGGGACAGGGGCACACTGGGGGGCACTGGGAGGACTGGGGGGACACTGGGGGGGACAAGGGGGGCACTGGGGACATTGGGGACATAGAGGTGTCCCTGACCCCGCCCACCTCCCACAGCCACCGACGACCTCCCCCCGAGATGTCACACCTGGTTGGGACAGGTGAGTGTCCTCTCCCCCTTGGGGGCATCTGGAGTACCTGGGGACAAAGGGGGGGCTCTGGGGACATTGGAGGGGACATTGGGGACAATGGGGACCCCCCCTAGTCTCCCCTCTCTTCACAGGAGCCACCAGCACGTGCTGAGGTGTCCCCAGGTGTCCTCGAGTGTCCCCAAGTACAGCAACACATGGAGGGGGGACGGGCGGGTTTATTTTGGGGTGAAACCCCCCCCAAAACAGCCCAACAAATGGGGAAAATGAATAAAAAAAGGTAAAAAAAAAAAAAAAAGGGTAATTTGGTTCTTGGGGGGGGTGATGGCACGTAGGGGGACATCGAGGGGGGACATGGGGACAGGGGACAGTGCTGGGGGGTGGCACGTGGAGGGGACAAGGTGACATGGGGTGATAGTGGCCTTGGGGGCATCAGGGGGATGGTGGCACCAGGAGAGGACATCAGGTTGATGGTGGCCTTGGGGACGGCGAGTGCCACATGCAGGGGACATGAGGTCAGTGGTGACACTGTGGTGACAGTGGCCTTGGGGACACAGGGTTGATGGTGGCACCAGGAGGGGACATTGTGCCAATGGTGATATTGCGGTGATGGTGGCCTTGGGGACATCGGGGCATTGGTGGCATCAGAAAATGAAATTGGGCCAATGGTGACATCAGGTTGAAGGTGGCTTTGGAGACATTTTGGTTGGTGGTGGCACCAGGAGGAGACAGGGGACATCAGGACCATGGTGACACCAGGAGGTGACACAAGTTCAGCGTGACATCAGGTTGATGGTGGCCTTGGGGATATCATGGCAATGGTGTCACCAGGAGGGGAGAACGTGAGGTGGTGGCCTTGGGGGCATCAGGGCGATGATGACACCAGGAGGGGACACGAGGCCAGTGGTGACACTGGGCTGACAGCGGTCTTGGGGACGTCAGGGGGATGGTGGCACCAAGGTCCATGATGGTGAGGGGGATGATGTCCCCATGTCCCTCAGGTAACCAGGTCCATGGTCACATGGTGTCCCTAAGTCCCCCAGGTGACCAAGTTCAGGACATCTGTTGTCCCCATGTCCCTCAGGTGACCAGGTCCATGTCACGTGGTGTCCCCACATCCCTCAAGTGACCAGTCCATGGGGACACAGTGGCTGATGTCCCCATGTCCTCTCATGCCCCGAGCTCTACGGTGATGTGCCAGTAGATCTGGGTGGCCCCTTTGAAGCTCGAGGCCACAAGGAAGTGCCGTTGGCCAACGGTGACAGGGACAAAGGCACGGGGGGTGGGCACCAGCAGCTCCTGGGTGGGCTCCAGGT
>NW_020957041.1:9793-16527 GCF_003031625.1 Empidonax traillii | reverse complement strand
TGGGGACACAGTGGCTGATGTCCCCATGTCCTCTCATGCCCCGAGCTCTACGGTGATGTGCCAGTAGATCTGGGTGGCCCCTTTGAAGCTCGAGGCCACAAGGAAGTGCCGTTGGCCAACGGTGACAGGGACAAAGGCACGGGGGGTGGGCACCAGCAGCTCCTGGGTGGGCTCCAGGTGCCCCTCGGGGCCCAGGCGGAACACGCGGCTCAGGGCGAAGTCGTTGCCCAGCAGGACATAGCGGTGGCCACCCAAGGTCAGTGGCTGGAAGATCATCGACCCCCGAGCCGGGACCTGCTGGATCTCCCGGAACATGGAGCCCTCCCAGCGCATCACCTGGAAAGGGGGGACAGGGGTGGGAGGTGGGTGGGGTGGGAGGTAGGATTGTGGGTTGGGTTGGGTGGTGGGATCATGGGATGGATTGGGAAGGGTGGTGGGATCATAGGGTGGGTTGGGAAGGGTGGTGGGATCATAGAGTGGGTTGGGTTGTGTTGGGTTTTGTTGGGCTGTGTGCAGTGGTGGGGTTGTGAGATGGGTGGTGGAATCGTGGGAAGGATTGGGTTGGGTGGTGGGATGGGTAGTGGGATAGCAGGATGGGTGATGGGATCATGGGACGGGTTGGGATGGGTGGTGGGACCGTGGCATGGATTGGAAAGGGTGGTGGGATCATGGGATGGGTGGTGGGGTCATAGGATGGGTGGTGGGGTCACAGGAAAGACGTGGCACCCCATAACCACATGATGGTGATGGATCCCCTTGGACCCATGATCTTGATGGATCTCCTTAACAACATAACCCTGGTGACCCCCCGTAACCCCATGACCCTGCTGTACCCCCACAACCACACAACCCTGGTGGACCCCCATGGACTCCTGCTGACCCCATGACCACCCAACCCCGATAACTCCCCATAACCACACAACCCTGGTATCCCCCATGACCTCATGACCTTGCTGGCCTCCCATGGTCCCCGATGAGCCCCATGATGACCACAACCCTGGTGACCCTCCCAGACCTACGACCTTGATGGTTCCCCATAACCCTGTGATGATGATGGACCCCAACAGCCCCATGACGATGATGGAATCGCATGACCCTGCTGACCCCCACGACGGTGATGGCCCCCAAGACCATATGACCTCATTGATCCCCCACAACCACATGACCCCTGGTGTCCCCCATGGCCTCATGATGTTGCTGGACCCCCATGGACCCCTGATGACCCCCAAGAGCAGAATGATTCTGACGGCCCCCCGTAACCACACAACCCTGATATCCTCCCTGCCCAGTCCCCGACCTGCCCCCCACCTTGGCGTCCCCCAGGAAGCGCGTGAGGCACAGGAACACGTGTCCCCTCAGCCGGAAGTGCTTCGCCGCGTACACGTCGGGCACGTGGGGGATGTCGGTGTGGGGGGTGAAGACCCCCCCGCTCCACCGGTACACGAGGGGTCTCCTGGCCCCCGAGCACACCACGAGCGCCGGGCGCCCGCCCAGCTCCAGGAACTCCAGGTGGGTGTCGCGGTGCCACGCCCGCAGGGTCTGGTGGGGGTAGAAGCCGCGCCCACCCCAGCGGAACACGGTGCTGGTGCCCCCCTTGGAGCTGTCGGCCACGCCCAGGTACAGGTGGCCCCCGAGGCGGGCGGTGGCCACGGCGTGGGGGCGACGCAGCCGCCCGGCCCCGAGGCTCTGGTGGCGAACAAAAGTGGCCCCAGGGCCACCAGAGCGGCGCCAGACCCAGGAACCGCCTCGGAGCTGGGCCACCACCACCAGGAGGGACCCTCCAAGGGGCAGGGGGTGGCAGGCCACGGGGGAGGAGCCTGTGGGGACAGCGAGGTTATGGGGGGTAAGGGGTTGGGGATGTTGGGGTGGTGGGGACGAGGCACTGGGGATTTTGGGGATGTTGGGAACACTGGGGACGTCTCTATGTGGACATTGGGGACATTGGGAACACGGGGGACATTGGGATGGTGGTGACAGGGCTATGGGGACATCGGGATGGTGGGCACAAGGCTATGGGGACATGGGGGACATGGGGGACAGTGGGGACATGAAGGTGGTGGGGATGTCTCTATGGGGACAGTGGGGACATTTGGGTTGGGGTGGTGGTTTTGGTCTCCTCCAGCCCATTTTTTAGGTTCTTCACCCCATTTTTTGTGGTCCTTTACTCCATTTTTGAGGTCCCTCACCCCATTTTTGGGCTCCTCCAGCCCATTTTTTAGGTCCTTCACCCCATTTTTTGTGGTCCTTTACTCCATTTTTGAGGTCCCTCACCCCATTTTTGGGCCCCCCTCAGCTGATTTTGGGATCACCCCACCCAGGGTGGGTTTTGGGGTCCCCCCAGACTCACTGTTGATGATGGTGGGGGCCTGGAACCTCCCGGCCAGTTGGTCCCACTCCAGGAGGGCGCAGGCGCCGGCAAAGGGCTGGGCCAGGGCCACCCCCTGGTGCCCCCCCAGTGTGAAGGACTCGGCCCCCAGGGATGAGAAGGGCAGGGACTGGAATGGCCGGAGCTCTGGGGACACAGGGACATGATGGGGACACCAAGGGGACAGCCCAATGCCACCCCCAGGGACATGGAGACATGCCAGGGCCACCCCTGTGCGAAGGAATGGGTGTACAGAGGTGAAGAGGGCGGGGACTGGAACGGGCAGCACTCCTGGGACAGGGGGACACTGTGGGGGTGCCATGGGGACATCGTGGGGACAGCCTAGGCACAGCGCCAGGGGCGTGGGGACACACTGGAGACACCCCCCTGCCATCCCCGGGGACATGGGGACAGCACTGGGACATGCCTGGGGACATGGGGACACCCCAGAGGACAAGCCCGATGCCACCCCCCAGGGACACCACGGGGACACCCCAGAGACATCCCCAGGGATGTGGGGACACCCCATGGACACTCCAGGGACAGGAGGACACCCCAGGGACACCCTCAGGGACACTGTGGAGGCTTTTGGGGGACACTTTGCTGCCACTCCCAGGGACACCATGGGGACACTCGGGTTCCTTGGGGACACTTCGGAGGCTCTTGGGGCACCTCAAGGGCACTCTGGGGACACTGGGGATGCTTTGGGGACATTGGGGTCCCCAGGTGTGTTTGTACCCCCAGCCCAGGGTGTCCAGTCCCCTCCCAGTCCCTCCCAGTGCTCCCAGTTCCCACCTGCCCGCTGGCACTGGAAGTCCCGGGGATCCAGGTGGGCGAGGGGGGTCCCTTGGTGGGGGGAGGGGCTGTGGCAGCTCCCGGTGGCTTCAGGGGAGGAGGGGACTGTCCCCAGCCAGGACAGGAGCCACCGCAGGTGACAATCACAGCGGAACGGGTTCCCCCGCAGGTCTCTGCGCCACCAATTGTCACCAAAGTGTCACCAAAATGTCCCCAAATGCCACCAAATGTCCCCACGTGCCACCAAATCCTCCAAATCCCTTCAAGTCCCCCAATGTCCCACCAATGTCCCCAAGGTACCCCAAAACCCCCAATGTCCCCAATGCCCCCCAAACCACCCCATGTGCTTCATGTCCCCCGTTGTCCCCTTGTCCCCAATGTCCCAAACACACCCCATTCCCCCCATCTCCACACCCCCAACATCCCCATCCCCTCAGTGTCCCCAATGTCCCAGCGTCCCCCCATGGCCCCAAAGTCCCTACACCTCCCCCAATGTCCTGAATGTCCCCAACATTCCCCCAATGTCCCCATCCCCCAATGTCCCCATTGTCCCCACACCTCCCCCAATGTCCTGAATATCCCCAGCGTTCCCCCAATATCCCTATCTCCCAATGTCCCCAACGCCCCATCGTCCAATCCCTGCAACGTCTCCGATGTCCCCAATCCCCCCAACACTCCCAGTTTCCCTCCCTGTCCCCAGTGTCCCCCAGTGTCCCCCAGTGTCACCCACAGGTGGCTCAGGGTCTCCAGTCCCTGGAAGAGCCCCCGAGGCAGCGTCTCCAGGCGGTTGTTGGCCAAACTCCTGGGGGGACATTGGGGACGTTGAGGGGGACACTGGAGGAACATCGTGGGGTTTGGAGGGTTTGGGGACACTTGGGGGCGCTTGGGAGCAGCTGGGGACAGGGAAATGGGGGCATTTGGGGACACCTGGAAGCAGCTGGGGACATGGGGACAGGGACACAGGGACAGGAACATGGGGACACTTGGGGACAAGGACGTGGGGGCATTTGGGGACAGTGGGGACATTGGGAACACCTGGGGAGCCTTCTGGACAGGGACATGGGGACACCTGAGGATGCCTGGGGACATTTGGAGACACCTAGGGACAACCAGGGACATGGGGACACATGGGGACACCTGGAGATATTTGAGGACACCCCAATGTCCCCAATCCTCCCCAATGTCCCCCATGTCCCCAGTGTCACTCACAGGAACAGGAGCCCCCGGAGGCCCCGCAGGGCGGTGGGTTCGATGGCCCCAACCTCATTGTCCTCGATGAACCTGCGGCACCAGTTCATACCAGTTTGTACCACTTCATACCAGTTCTCACCAGTTCACACCAGTTCAGCTCGGTATCTCCCCCCCAGTACAGCCCAGTCCCTCCACACTTCCCCCAGTTCCTCTCAGCACAGCCCAGTTTATCCCAGTCCACCCTAGTCCCTCCTCAGTGTCTCCCCAGTCCAGCCCAGTTCATCCTAATCCAGTCCCTCCTCAGTGTCTCCCCAGTCCAGCCCAGTTCATCCTAATCCAGTCCCTCCTCAATGTCTCCCCAGTTCCTCCCAGTCCCTCCTCAGTGTCCCCCCAGTTCCACACCAGTCCCTTCCAGTCCATTCCCAGTGCCCTCCCAATCCCCTCCCAGTCCCCCTCAGTCCCTCCCAGTCCCTCTCACAGGTACTCCAGTAACACCAGTCCAGCAAAGGCCCCGTCCCCGATGGTCCCCAAGCTCCCGGCGGTGACCAACCTGTGGGGACACCCCAGGGACACTTTGAGGACACTTTGGGACCATTTAGGGCCAAGGAGGTGACATTTGGGGCCATTTCAGGACTCTTGGGAACACCCTGGGGACATTTGAGGACATTTTGGGATCACTTTAGGGACACTTTGGGACCACTTGGGAACTCCTGGGAACACCTTGGGGACATTTGGGGACACTCAGAAGACATTTGGGGACATTTGGAGACCCTCTGGGGACACACTGAGGACACTGAGGGGACCTTGGGGATGTCCTGGGGATATCTGGGGACACTGAGGTGACATTTGGGGACATTTGGTGATACTTTGGGGCCGTTTGGGGCCATTAGTGACACTTTCAGGACATTTTGGGGACACTCTGAAGATACTTCAGAGACACAGAGGTGACATTTGGGGCTATTTGGGGCCATTTGGGGACACGTTGGGGACATTTGGAGACACTTTGGGGACATGGGGACAGATTGGGGACACACGGGGTGACATTTGGGGACACTTTGAGGACATTGGGGTCACTCACAGCAGCTGCAGGCTCGGGGTGTGGCGGAAGCTGCCCTCGGCCAGGACCTCGATGTGCCACCGAACCAGTGACCTGGGGGAACTGGGTGAACTGGGAGGGACTGAGAGGGCATTGGGGAGGGCTGGGAGGACCAAACTGGGCTAAACTGGGGAAAAAGGGGTCAAACTGGGCTAAACTGAGGGAAAGCAGGAACAACCTGGGCCAAACTGGAGTCAAACTGGGCTAAACTGAGGTTAAACTGGGAGAAACAGGGACCAAACTGTGCTAAACTGGTCCAAGTCAGTCCTAAACTGGAGCTAAACTGGGTCAAACCAGTATCTGACTGGGCCATACCGACCCCAGTCAGCCCCAAACTGGTCTAAACCAGCCAGAAACTGGGCCCAGCCCCGCCCATCCCATGCGGGGGAGGGGCTTCGAATGATGACATCACAGCAGGGGCGGGGCCTCAGGGGATCATTGGGTGTCCCGGGGAGTCCCCACTGGGGGCTCACGGGGTGGGGGTTCAGGGGGCACCCCAAAAGAGGGAGGTCGAAGGGGGGTCCCAGAAGGGGCTTTCCCATGGAGGGAGGTGGTTTTAGGGGATCCCAGGGGTGGTTTTTTGAGGTGGGGCCCTAAAAAGGGGGGAAAGGGGGTGCCCAGAGTGGGAGGGGTAGCAGGGGAGTTTTTGGGGAATCCACAAGGAGGGGTCACAGGAGGGTTCTAGGGGTGCCCCCCAAAGAGAGGGGGTCGCAGGGGGGACTCAGGAGGGAAACCACATTAGGGGTGGTCCCAAAGGGAAGAGGGGATAAAAGGGGAGGGTCCCCAAATTGGAGGGGGGGGTCACTCACAGCGTTGCCAGGCGGGGGGGGAGCCCCCGGGGGACCCCCCCGGACCCCCCCCGGCACAGGGCGCTCTCCCGGTCGCACTCGCAGCCCCCCGGGCAGCCGCCGCCTCCCCGGAGGGGTGTCCCAAACCCACCCCCCCACATCGGGACCCCTCCCAAGCCCCTCCTCACCCCCAGCAGCAACAGCAGCACCAACGCGGCCCCCCCCGCCCTCATGGAGCCCCTTCAAATGCCTCCCCCCCCAAAAGATGCCCCCAAAATGATTCCCCGCAACTGGTCCCCCCCAAAAAGCCCCCCCTAAAATTGCCCCCTCCGAAACTGCCCCCCCTCAAAAGACCCCCCTACAACTGCGCTCCGAAACTCCCCTCCCCGAACTGAACCCCCGCAAAAAAAAACCCTAAATCTTCCCCCTCAATGCCCCCGAAACTTCCCGTCCTCGAAGGGATCCCCCCAAGAGACCCCCCTTAAATCTGCCCCCCGAA
>NW_020957041.1:1406-8942 GCF_003031625.1 Empidonax traillii | reverse complement strand
GCCAGCGGTGGCCACGCCCCCTCCCAATACAAAGGGGCCGCTGTTGGGCCCTGGCCTGGGGCCACTGGGGACAGAGGGGGCCTTGTACTGGGAGCACTGGGAGGGACTGGAGGGGCTCCCAGGCAGCAGGGGGAGGGGACTGGGAGCACTGGGAGGGACTGGGGGGCTCCCAGGGGGGACTGGGGAGGCAGCTGGGAGCACTGGGAGGCAACTGGGTGGAGCTGGGAGTTGCTGGGAGTGGTATTGGGAGCGACTGGAGGTTACTGGGGAGCTCTATGGGGGGACTGGGAGACACTGGGAGGCAACTGGGGGGTGCTGGGGAATAACTGGGAGATGCTGGGAGCACTGGGAGTTAACTGCAGGGAGCTGGGTGTTACTGGGAGTGGTACTGGGGAGAGATGGAGATTACTGGAAGCAGTGGTGGAGACTGGGGGGCTCTGAGGGGGGACTGGGAGGCAACTGGTGGGTGCTGGGGAATCATTGGGAGGCAACTGGAAGTCACTGGGAAGCACTGGGTGCTGCTGGGAATTTCTGGGGGAGGTACTGGAAGGAACTGGAGGTAACTGGGAGCCTTGGGTGGGACTGTGGGGCTCTGAGAGGGGACTGGGGGGAGCAGGGGAAGACACTGGGAGTCAACGGGGAGCACTGGGAGGCAACTGGGGTGTGCTGGGAGTTACTGGGAGTGGTACAGGGGAGGGACTGGAGGTTACTGGGAACACTGGGAGGGACGGGGGGGCTTTGAGAAGGGACTGGGAGGCAACTGGGAGGTGCTGGGAGTTACTGAGACAGGTGCTGGGGAAGGGACTGGGACGGACTGGAGGTTACTGGGAGCATTGGGAGGGACTTGGGGGCCACCAGGGGGGACTGGGAGAAACTAGGTGGCAACTAGGATGTGCTGGGAGGCACTGGGAGGCAAGTGGGGGAACGTGGGAGTTCCTTGGAGTGGTACTGGGAGTCAACTGGAGGTTACTGGGAGAGGTACTGGGAAGCACCAGAAGTCAACTAGTGGGTGCTGAAGGCAATTGGGAAGCACTGGAAGGTGCTGAGAAGGAACTGGGAGAAACTTGGGGGCAACTGGGAGACACTGGATGTTACTGGTGGGCAGTGGAAAGTTAGTAGGAGATGCTAGGTTGTTACTTGGGGGCAACTGGGGACACTGGTTGCTACTGGAAAAGGTAACTGAGAGGCCTTGGAGGTTACTGGGAGGGACTGGAGGGCTCTGAGGGGGGACTGGGGAGGAGTGGGCAAGGTTACTGGGAGCACTGGGAGGCAAGCGGGGGCCCTGAGAGTTGCTGGGAGGCATTTGGGAGCTGCTGGAAGTTACTGGGGAAGGTACTGGGAGGCACTGGGATTACTGCAGTGGGAGATCACTGGGAGCTACTGGTGGAGTCACTGAGGACCAAGGAGAGGCACTGGGGTTACTGGGGGTTTACTGGGAGTTACTGGTGAGCACTGGGGGTAACTGGTGAAGAATAAACAAGAGTTAACACTGAGATTTGATCAGTGTTAAGTGCCAAATCTCTCCTGCCAGCACTGGGTCGCACTGGGGATAAATCCTCCCATAAGTGCTCTGACCAGTCTCATCTTGTCTCAGAAATATTTTACCCAAACACACCTATTGATCAGTGTCACAATTTATGGTGTTTTGCTGCCATCTACAATACTTTTGCAAGAAATACACTCACTCTGCTGGTCGTTTGGTGGTCGTTTTTCACGGTCTTCCTCACTTGGCCCACGCTCAAGGTCTGCGAACCTCGAAACTTGTTCTTTGTTTTTGGATGGGTGGATTCACAGCCTTGGGGGCTGGTTTCTGACTGGCTACTCCTTTTAAATGATACATAAACGTTACCTACATCATTTCTACTTACAAAATTGTATTTCTTATCTAAAGGTAATAGGGTTCTCAGGCAAGCAAAAATATTTATCGGTATTATTTTATCAGGTGAATTTCTCAGGCTAGCTAAGCTAAAATATTGAAATGTGTTAACAGATCCTTTCACAGCAAAGGCTCTGCCTGCAGGGCACACACGAGACCTTGCCCAGGGCTGCCACGCAGGGGTTTTATTCTTAATCTTTAGAGTTCTCTATTTGAGGGCAGGATGCCCTAGAGCCCACTGTTGTGTTGCATATGGAGGAAGAGATTTTTTTTCAAGAAATCCAGGTTGCAGGTATGATGCACAGAAAGCTCCCAAGTCCCCAGTGTAAAGCCCTCTCCTGATTTTCACCAGCACTGCTCTTTCTCACCCATCTTTTGGGAAGACAAAGATGTCAGGCTTTAGTTTCTAAATCAGGAACCCTTGAAAGGATCTGTTTAGGAACTGACAACAAGATCACTTAGGAGCAACCAGCAAAGGAGTTGGCAGGAACTGTCCAGAGATTCATCTGGTAGAGGGAGGTGACACCACCAAGGCCTCCAAAGCCTTTGGGCCACTTCCAGGGGAGAAGCAGAGTGGCACCCCAAAACTGAGTGTCTGGAGGGCTGAGGATTGAGGGAAAATGGGAAAAGGTGGCAGCAGCTCGGGCACTTCACCACTGAATTGGGCAGTTCGTGGGGAATACCCCATAGGGGAAGACCCAGGCCAGGCACTGGAACAGCCAAGTGGAATTGCTGGAGAACAGATGGGCTCAGGGGGACACAAATTGGCAGCACAATTATGAGACTGTGGCCCCATTCACCCGGCCTGGGCAAGCCCAGTGTTGTGGAAACCTCTCCTATATCTCCCCTGAAACCCCAAAACTGCCTGAGTATTTCCCCCAACCCCAAAATCCCTGTAAAATGGAGGGGCTTTAAATGTCCTTGTCAATTTTTTTTTTTAATTTTTACTCCACTTTGGCCTGTTTTTAAGGGATGAAGATGCATCAAAAGAAAAACCAGGGCCAAAATAAAAGGATTTACATATTGGTATTGTGTGAGTGTCTGTGAGGTTGGGTTGGATCGATGAAAGTACCTTTTTTGGAGGGGTTTCCACCCCCGTTTCTCCAAAATATGGGTTTTTCCCCCATCATCATTGGGAGGTGAAAGATGCCTGTGGGCAATAGAGAATTAGAATCATGGAATTGTATAGGTTGGATAGGACCTTCAAGATAATCCAGAGTTCCTTGATACCACCAGGAGAAATGACTGGATGGAGCAGGTGATATTTCTGGGGTCTAAAGTCAACAAATCCGCTCCTCCCAACGAATTTCTGACATCAGTCCACATCCCAATGGATGTTCCTGCCCCTGCATTCATACAGGTGCCTCTGGGGAACGAGCAGGATGTGGAGACCACCAGCATGTCATCTTCCCAACGTGGAACACTGGTACCATGGGCCACCAGGTGGGCCATCAACCTGTGACCTCCACTGGGTGATGAAGTTGGAGCAGAGGACAAAGCTCTTTCTGCAGTTTGGGCTTCGTGGGGCTTCCCTTACTGCTGCGTCCACTGGTGTTTGGTTAAGGCAGAGCTCATGACGAAGCTCTTCCCATACTGAGGGCACTTGTAGGGCCTCTCCCCAGTGTGAATGTGCCAGTGGGTGACGAGACAGGAGCTGCAATTGAAGCTCTTCCTGCAACTGGGGCGGCAGAAGGGCCTCTCCCCCGTGTAGATCTGCTGATGCTCGATGAGATGGAAGCTGCTCCATCTGAGCAGCTGAGTCTTCCCTCACTCGGGACACTTGTACAGCTTCTCCCTGCTGTGCAGGCGCTGCTGGGTGATGAAGATGGAGCTGTTGCTGAAGCTCTTCCCACATTCCAAGTGCCACTTGGATGTAGTGGATGAGAACTTAACTGAGAGATGATGCCCATTCATGACTGTGAGAAACATGATAAAGGACGTCTTTGATAAATAGTATTTGATAAAGTAGAGTTGTTATGACTGTAGGTTGGAAAAAGGTAGGAAACACCTGCGTGCACCTGTTCCATGACTCCACATTTGGCCGTGCCAGAGAGCCTGGCCAGCAACCCAGGAATTCTCCCAGTTACCTGCGACTCTGGGCATTAGCAGTAGTGGGGCTTCTCAGAGGAACTGTGGTCCTGGATGTTGAGCATTAGGTGGTAATTGGTGATGTATTGCTTCTTAGTCACTGTTCTCTCTCCCTGTGGGCATTAATGATTTGATGCATCACTAATTTTCTTTTGCACTGTATATATATATATATATAATTAATTTTATTGGGTTTTTTTAGGCAGCTGTTCATATTGTATTGTTGAGCACCCAGCCTGTCAGCAAAACAAGTGTGGCATCACAGCGCAGGGTACAAAACAAATACGTTTTTAATGTAAAGAAAAATGTTGCTAAGACAAATGTAGAACTGGATATTCCTGGCTGGGAACAATTACCTTACTGTATTTTGGCCCCTGAGCGGTTGTGTTATGGTTTTTGTGGGAATTGGGACTCCTATTTGAAAGAGGCAGAACCCTTTGATGTAATGAAATGTTTACAGAAGGTTTCAGCAGAGAAAGGAAAGGAAGTGATTGCTCTAGGGAGACGAGGGTGGGTTTTGCACGCTGCATATTGAAAACAGCATCAACAGAGAGAATAAATGTGTAAGGATGAGATTAATTTGGGGAAGCGAGGATGTGAATTGCAGGGGAAAACAGTTCTATGTTGCAATGCCAAATGTTTCAACTATTAATGGACAAGTTGGACACTTATCAAACAGTAGGAGAAAGAGTGGCTCTTGGGGTAGCCCAATATAAATCTTGAAAGCAAAGGGGTTGAGTAAATAGAAAAATAGTGCATGCTCTGTTGGCGGAGGCAGGGATAGACCGGGATCCTGAAAAATGGGATGGAGATATCTGGGATTCAACCAATTTCAATAGTAGCTCAGAGGCGAAGTGTTTGCTGAAGCAAAACCAATAATACCAAAGAAATTGGAAGGTGACCCTACTGGTTATTCAGTTAGGCATGATGCCGTGGAAGATTTTACTCAGTATGAAATCAATGATATCATGGATAGATTTAAACAGAAGCCTGGAGAGTCTTTCATCTCCTGGGTAGTGTCAGGCTGCATGATCTTGGGAGCCTCTGGGATTAAAGTATACTTGGATGACAGCAAGAAGTTTGCAGTGTTAAGTTCTGATTCATTTGTTCAGGATGCCTTCTGAGGCTCAGCTGGAGAGGCTGATTTGTTGCTGCAGTGATGGAAGGTTGTTATAGAAAACAGCCCGTGGAAGGGGTAGCCCAGTGCAGATGGACCCTGGGACACTCTACGGGATTGTATTCAGTGTGTTAAGGTGGAAGGAATGAAGATGCTGGTTTTATCGATGGTGCAGACACCATGCTGCAAAATGCATTATCAGCTCCAGTTCAAAAGAGGATTACTAAGACAGCTCCATGTGCATATAAATGTGGTTTTATGACTTTACTGATAAATGAAATAGGAAACCCCACAGGAAAAGTCAGAGAAAAAAAAATCCAGCAGTTAGGAGATTTGGGGAATGGGGACACAAACAAAGCAGGAGAGGTGATAACAGGAATATGAGGTGAAAGAGAATTGAGTCTCTTGAAAGGGTATGTTTGCTGCCTTGCTGAAAGATGGGATGACCCAAGATAAGACTGATGGGCTCCCCAGTAATGAGATGTGGAGATAAAACAAGCAGTGGGGTTTAAACAAGCCTGTTATAAAAGTAAAGAGTTCAAGTTCAGGCCAAAAAGATGACATGATGGATGGAGCATTTCGATCTTCTGCTCCCCTCCATGAACCTCAACAGGACAGGACACTTGCCAATGGAGAGCCCTCCCATTGGTGAGTCAACTGTTCCAGGGGACAAAACAAGATGGGATCATATGCAGATCTCTATCCCTGGCCAGATGTTAAAATGGTGGAACAACTTGAAAGAATTAAAACCAGAATGAGATGAAGGCCAAGCTTCAGCTCAAGGATGAGCGAGAAAAGATCATTGGCCTCATGTGGAGCTTCCAATTTCAAACACTTAACGCCCTTGTTGATACTGGAGCTCAGGCCTCTTTAATTTATGGTAAGCCTGAGAAGCTGAAAGGACAAGAAGTTTTGATTACAGGACTAGATAGCAAACAAATATATGTATATCATACATATATAGAGATACAGATATGATACAAAATGAAGCCATACAGATAAAAATTGAGATGAAAAGAGGCAATTTGCCAAAGAAAACTTACTCAGTGTTGATTGTTCCTGTCCCTGGATATATAATTGGAATGGATATTTCAGAAGGGCTGACTTTACATTTACTGGATGGTAAGTATCAGTTTGGAACCAGGACATACATTAGGAAAGCTAAAATACCTCGGGTACAAATTCCACCTGCCACTAAAGGAATCACATGAGACAATATTGTATAGCAGGGGGACATGGAAAAAATCACAAATCATTCAAGATTTAATACATACAGAAGTGTTGAAACCAACAACCACTGGCTTTAATAATCCTATCTGGCCTGTTAAAAAGAGTGATGGAATGTGGAGAATGACAATAGACTATAGGGAGCTTAACAAATATACCCCACCACTGACAGCTGCGGTACCATATACTGTCACTTTAATTTAAATACGACACCCTGGAACTTGATATGCAGCAATTGACTTAGCTAATTCCCTCTTTACAATACCCACTGCTGAGAAACACTGGGATCAGTTTGCTTTTACCTGGCAAGGCAGGCAGTACGTGTTTACCCATCTAAAGGGTGGCTCCACAGTCCCACCTTCTGCACTCGAACCGTGGCAGAACACCTGGACAAACCCTCGTTGCCAGACACAGTACAAATATATGTATATCATACATAATGTATAGATGAATATATATAGAGATACAGATAGGATACATGTGTATAATATATACTGTATATCATACATTTTATGGATGATATAATGATTTAGGGAGAAACTGAGCAGGAAGTACAAGAACAATTAGAATTAGTATTGCAGCATGTGAAAAGTAAGATTTTAGATTTTGCCACTCCTCAGAGCAAGGTGGAAGCTTGGTGCCTTATTGGTTTATTCAGCTTTTGGTGACAACATGGTCCTCATTCGGGACAAATATTTGCCCCACTATATAAAGTAACATGAAAGAAATATGAGTTTGAGTGGGAAAATGAACAAGAGCAAGTGTTTGGAACAACTAAATACATAATTCAACAGGCTCTGGACCTCTGGCCAATACAAGCCAGAGAGGTGGAATTAAATGTAATTTCTGTAAATGATAATTATGCCAATTGGAGCCTCTGGCAGAAGCAGGGTAGGAAGAAAGTGCCTTTAGGATTTGGGAATAGGAAATTACTCGAAGCCAGACAAAGATTTACCTCATTTGAGAAGCAACTATTGGAATGTTACCGGGTTTTAGTGAAAACAGAACAAATGACAAGAGGGATGACAGGGCACTAAGGCCTGAAATTCCAATAATGAAGTGGGTAAAAAGTTCACTCAAGTCACACAGGATAGGACATGCTTAGGAAGCCAGCATAATCACATGGAAATGATATATTCAAGGCAGAGCTAAAGTAGAGGTTGGGGAGTAGCAACACTTCATGAGAAAGTTACCAATGCCCCCGTGAATCAAATGCAGATCACTTAGA
>NW_020957041.1:0-1263 GCF_003031625.1 Empidonax traillii | reverse complement strand
CCTGAAATTCCAATAATGAAGTGGGTAAAAAGTTCACTCAAGTCACACAGGATAGGACATGCTTAGGAAGCCAGCATAATCACATGGAAATGATATATTCAAGGCAGAGCTAAAGTAGAGGTTGGGGAGTAGCAACACTTCATGAGAAAGTTACCAATGCCCCCGTGAATCAAATGCAGATCACTTAGATAGTGAGCACAAATCACCTGTGAAATGAGGAAAACCCTTTGACTAACTGACAGAAGAAGAAAGGAACATGCATGGTTTACTGATGGGTCAGCTAAATATATTAGTGGGAAGCGTTTTTTGGAAAGCAGTAGCTTTTTTTTTTTATTTTAAACTCAGGGGTTGGGGTTTTCAGGCTGGTCTGGGGTCGTGGGTGATACCCAGGCCTCAGGTGGGTGCAGAGTCACCCTATCTGTGTGCCCGCCCTGCCTGGGGGTGTGTTTGGGATCACTTCTGTTCTGGCATTGTTGCAGTGAGGTTGGAATGTGCTGAGCTTGGCTCGCCCATGGCTTCTGTCCAGGAAGGGATTGTTTCAGAATTACAGTGTCCTGGAAGGGTGTTTTGGGCAAGGGAATGTCCCTGGGTTTGAGTGCAGGAGGCTGGGGGGGCAAAATAGGGAGTGAAAGGCTTGCCCTAATCATTTTAGTGGGTGAGAAGCTTATGTGCCCCTGTGAGGTTGTGAGCTGTGCTGGCAGTGGTATACACCTCTGGCAGGGTCTCCCATGCCAGACAGGCCACAACTGAAGGGGCAGATCAAATGTGTCCATGGGCAGGATGGGCTCACCAGCCTTTCAGCAGTCATCCTAGGAGAAGGACAACTCTAATGTCAAACCCGGGCAGATGGAGCTTGCTTAGCCCTGTAAGGCCATTCATCCTAGAGAAGGATACTGTAATTCAAACCATGTCTGAGGACATCGCTGTCACTGCCCAAGCTTGCCTGACCCTGGCAGATGAACCTCAGGAGTAAAGGGTGGGACCAGCTCTGTGCAAGCTAAACCTCACCTAAAAAAATCCACTGCGCAGGCTCGAGGGTTATACCCACACTTGTAAAGTCCTGCAGTTCAGGACTCAGCAATGCAGTTCATTTCACAACAACCAGTGAAAACAGAACTGGACACTGCCCCCACCATGGGAGAAACTCTTAAAGCAATACAGCAGGTGAAAATTGGCAAGGCAGCTGGAGTTGATGGAATCCCACCTGAAATTTGGAAGTACGGTGGCCAAGCACTCCATGTTAAGTTCCACGAATTTGTGGTG